>NW_011889254.1:128240-131395 GCF_000151845.1 Pteropus vampyrus | reverse complement strand
TGAGTCTGGCTTGGGTTTCAGGGTCTAGAGCAGCAGTGCTCTCTGGAACATCACAAGCAATGGAGGTCCCAATAGACCAAGGAAAGGATCAAATAAGAGATGTCAAGAGAGAGTCTAGAGACAGGAACAGGACATAGAAACCTTGTGCACGGAAGTTTGGAACAACATGAATGAGTGAATATGAGGCTGGAGGAAGTCCTTCCAGAAAGGGATGTGAAGGCCATCTCAGTTCAGATGACTTTTGAAAAATACACCACTGCATTTAACAGGCCACACATATACCTACATGAGTCAGCCACAGCAGGTATTCTGTGTCCTTTGGCTGAAGGTGGTACAAGGTCCAGGCTGGTCATGGATGAATTTTAGTGAGTCCTCACTACCTGCCAGGTGCAGGGCTAAGTGTTCTGCAGGCAACATATTAGTCTTCACAGTGATCCTCCATCCCTATCAAACCACTCAGAGAAATAATAATCATTGATGGATTCCAAATTGTATCCCTCAATTAAATTAGAAAATCAGAAAGTTACATTATAGGAATACTTTTGGGTATATGGTGCTCACCTTCCCTCATCCACCTCAAAATCTTTAATTAAAAAGCACTGTGGTATTACACACCAGCTGATATTGTAAGAAGCAATCATATGAAAGGTATCTTTGTGCTTAATATAAGGATATTATCTATTGCAATAACCTCTTCATGAGTCCCCAAGAGACATAACTCCCGATCTTAGTATTAAGAACTGTTTGTTATAGCTCTCTTAGCACCTGGCATGTTTTCATATTATAGACCCTAGGTCATGCACCTGTTCCTGTTTCCTTATTTGCACTGGCTGCTAACAAGTTCCAGGCCAGGTCTGTGGCCCAACTCAAGGCATGTTATTACTCTGACTTCATTTCATTCTTTCTTACTCTGTTTTTTCAATTTAGTTATGTTTTATTTTGTTTCTACAAAATTTTGCACATTGTTTAAATCTTTGTAAAAAATCAAGTATAAACACATATATACATACATACGTACATACATACGTACATACATACGTACGTACATACAAATCTAAAAGTGCTAGGGCCAAATTGCAAATACAGTTCAGGTAATAGGTTTCATGTACGTGAAACTGAAGTTAGAAAAATGCCTATCCCCTGTTAAAATTATCTCTTGTTAATATTTACAAGTAACCCAGTTTTCCTGCTTCACATTTAAGGAAATTCATTTTCAATTTGCCAGAACCTGAATTCTTTTATTCCTCATAGAGGAGCTAAGCCTTCTGATTTCTATGGAACGACTTCTCCACCTATTGGCACAATTTAACATTGCAAATAATATCTTGAAATCAAATGTTCCCTTATGACTCTGTGAAGATTTTTCCCCCATTAAGTCTCTCAAAAAGTTCCCACTGTCAAATATTAAATACATCTCTGCTACATTAAGCTTTTTGCCTTCAGGGGTTAATAAACGCATAGAAATTAAATTCATGGCATTACTCCTGGGCTGAGAGGCTTCCTGGAGCACAATCTCTACCTCCTAAAAAGAAGTTAAGCCAAATTTTCCAAAATAAGAGATAAAGGAATGAAGAGATATTAAGCATAGATAAGTCAAACGAGGTTAAGATGTGGTCATCGTTTTAAAATTAGGTTTAAAGGCTGAATGAAACATCGGACATGGCTGCATTTTAATATTCACTGGGAATAGCTTATAAGTGATAAAACATATGGGCATACAAAAGGGCCAATTAATTTTATAAGTATCATAGCCCAATACTGAATATTGAGTTAGAACCAGTCTCGTCACTCCTCCCCACCCAATGGACCTCTACTTTTGAGTAAATCATTCCCTTTATCTAACTAGGCAATCCCACTTTCTTGTAAACAAAATACATCACCCTTGACATTTTTTAGAGCAAAAAATGTTCTCAAAATCCCTGTAATGTTGCAATCTCTGTATGACTTTGTATACATACCGTGAATTTACTTATATGCACAGCTCTTGTATTATTACCCAACAGGTCTGAGTTTAAAAGTGACCTCTTTCATTTGCACAAAGTGTGCAGCCTTAAGCAAGTTACTTTTACCTTCGTAATCTTCATTTTTTCACGTGTATATAAAAATAATACTTATTATCTTGTAGGATTGTTGTGAGGATTAAATAATACTTTAAAAAATATCTAGCACTTACTAGACACTCAATAAATAGTAAATTTTAGTAGTTGTGATAGTTGTCATTGTAGAAAAAGAAAAGAAGTCTTTATCATGTTTTTCCCATAAGTCCCTTGACCTCTCAATTCTTCTCATATTGAATCTCTGGCCTGAAGAAACAACTTAAGAGGACGTAAAAGCAGGGAGTTCGCGAACGATAAGAAATAAGAGACTTGATAAAAACTATGATGTTTCAGACAGGAAGAAGCGGATGGAAGAAGAAAAAATAAGAAATAGAACAGAAATTTATATCAAAAATAAGAATCAATAAAGAAAAATCAATAAAACCCAAAGTTGGCTCTTCAGAAAAATCAGTAGAATTGGTAAGCTTCTAGACAAGCTAACCAAGCAAAAAGAGAGGATATAAATTACTAATATCAAAAATGAGAGACGAGAATATCTCATGGACATTAAAAAGATAATAAAGAATTATTACGAACAAATTTGATAACCTAAATGAAATCAACCAATTCCCTGAATGACACAATCTGCCAAATCTCACACAAAAAGAAATAGATTATCTGAATAGGTCTATAGTTATTAAAGAAATTAACTTTAAAAAAATTAATAACCTTCCCAAATGAAAAGTGCTAGGCTCAGATGGTTTCACTAATGAATTCTACTAAACATTTAAGAAATAAATTTTACCAATTGTCTACAATCTTTTTCAGGAAGGAGAAGCAGAGAGAATATTTCCTAACTAAGGCCAGCATTATCCTAAAACCCAAACCGGACAAAGGATTTACAAGAAAACTGCAGATCAGTATCTCTCATGAACACAGATGCAAAAATCCTGGACAAGATATTAGCAAATTGACCTCTTAATCCTTCTTATATTGAATCTCTGGCCTGAAGAAACAGTACGTAAAAAGAATTATACACCACAATCACGTGAGATTTATCCCAGGTATTCAAGGCTGGTTCAACATTCAAAAATCAATTAATGTAATCCATCAATCAAC
>NW_011889254.1:116786-126970 GCF_000151845.1 Pteropus vampyrus | reverse complement strand
AAAAGAATTATACACCACAATCACGTGAGATTTATCCCAGGTATTCAAGGCTGGTTCAACATTCAAAAATCAATTAATGTAATCCATCAATCAACGGATTTAAAAGAAAAATCACATAATCATATCAATAGATATAAAAAACACATTAGAAAAAATCCAACATCCACTTATGATTTAAAAAAAAGCAAATTAGGAAAAGAGAGGAACTTCCTCAACTCAATGAAGAACATCTACGTAAAAACCTATAGCTAATATCACACTTGATAATGAAAAACTTGAAGCTTTCTCACAGATTAAGAACAAGGCAAGGATGTCCTCTCTCTCCGCTCTAGTGCATAGTGTCAACAGTGAGGGAGGTTGTGTGTGTGGAGTTGGGAAGGAGGGTTACAGACGGTATATGGGAACTCTGAACTTTTCACTCAGTTTCACTGTGAATCTAAAATAGCTCTAAGAAATAAAGTGTATTAATTTTTTAAGTTCCTGTAAGTTTTCTGATAGGCAATAATCAATAAAACATAAATGATACCTTCATATGGTGATATGAGCTCTCGAGGAAATAATAAAGAGGTTATGTCAGAGAATGTGACTGAGGAAGATTATCTCAATATTTTTCTCTTATGATTTACGCTTTTAGTATCCTTTATAAGAAATCTATGCCGAAACAAACATAAATGTTTTCTCCTATGTTTTCTTCTAGAACTTTTATAGTTCTAGATTTTAAATTTAGGAATATGATCTATTTTGAGTAATTTTTACTATGATATGGCATATAGGTCAAAGCTGATTTTCTTACATATGGATACCTAATTATTCCAACATTTTTTTTCCATTGAATTGCATTTTCACCTTTGTTGAAAAACAATTGTATTTGAAAATAAGACACACACGTATATGCATGTTTATTTCCAGACTCTCTATTCTCTTGCATTGATCTAGGTGTCGATTCTTTTGCCAGTACTACACTGTCTTGAATAATATAGTTTTATAGTAAGTCTTGAAATAGGGTAGAGTGACGCTTTAGTTTGGTCTTTCTTTTTCAAAATCGTTATGGCTATTCTATTTAATTTGCCTTTCCATATAAATTTTAAAATTAGCTTATCAATTTCTACCCTCCAAAATCCTGCAGGACTTGATTGGTATTGCATTGAATCTACAGTTCAATTTAGAAAAACTTGACATCTTAACAATATTGAGACTTCAAATCCATGAGTACTGGATTTATTTAGCTTTTCTTTGATTTTGTTCATCAGTGTTTTGTAGTTTGTAGCATGCAGATCCCACACATATTTTTTTGAGATTTGCATTTAAATATCATATAATTTTTATGACATAAATAATACTGGTCTTTAATTTCCATTTCCAGTTATTCATTGCTAATATATAAAAATTAAATTAAATTTTCTCTTCTGACCTTGTATCCTTAAATCCTGCTAAACTTATTTATTTGTTCTAGTAATTTTTAAATAAAGTCTCTGAAATTTTCCACATAGATGTTCATGTCACCTGCAAATAAAATACAGTTTCATTCCTTTCTAGTTTATATGCCTTTTATCTTTTTTCCTAACTTATTTCACTGGTTTGGACCTAGAACAAAATTGAATAGGAGTGATGACAGTGGACATCCTCGCCTTGTTTCTGATCTTACTAGGAAAGCATTCAGTCTTTAACCATTAAGTGTAATGTTAGCTTTAAGTTTATTGCACATGCCCTTTATCAGGTTGAGGGAGTTTACTTCTGTTCCTAGTTTGCTAAAGTTTTTATTATGAATGAATGTTGAATTTTTCAGATGCTATTTTTCCATCTATTAAGGTGATTATAGTTTTACTTAGTCTGACGAAATGGTGAATTATATTGGTTGGTTTTCAAATGTTGAACCAGCCTTGCTTTATTGAGATAAATCTCTTTGTTAGTAATATACTATCCTTTTTATATATTGATTGATTAGATTGGCTATTTTTTTGACAATGTTCCTATTCTGGACATTTCATGTACATAGAATGATACAATAAGCTGCCTTTTGTGACTGGCTTCTTTCATTTAGCATGATGTTTTCAAGCTTCATTCATGGTATAGCATACATCAGTTATTCATTCTTTTTTATTGACAAATAATATTTCATTATATAGATATACCTTTTTTTGTTTATACATTCATCAGTTAATGGGCATTTTGGTTGTTTCTACTTTGGCCATTATAAATAATATTGCTATGAATATTCATGTACAAATTTTTATATGGAAATCTGTTTTCATTTCTCTTGGATATATATCTAGAAGTAGAGTAGCTCATTCATATGGTAACTATATGTCAAACATTTTGAAAAATTTCCAAACTGTGTTCAAAGTTGCTGCATTGCTTTACATTCCAACCAGCAATGTATAAATGTTCTAATTTCCCCACGTCTTTTTCAATATTTATTATGGTCTGTATTTTTTATTGTGTTTGGTTTTTAAATATTTCTGCTTCAAGCATCATATATTTCTACTGTATAGCTTATGTATTTCCAAGAGGATCTTTTATGTGATCTTTTAAATTATAACATGATGAATAGAGCCATAATCAGCAAAATATTATAAAATTCAAATATAAATCATTTATTACCTATGTTAAATATAATTTTCTGCTCCAAAGAAGTTTTTAAAAATAGTCTCAAGGTTAAAGATCAGTGTGTCACTGGAGAACATTTTTTTAAGATTTTTTTAAAAATTAAATTTATTGGATGATATTGCTTAATCAAATTATATAGGTTTCAAGTGTACAATTCAATAATACATTATCTGTATATTGCACTGTGTGCTCACAACCCAAAGTTAAATTCCTTTCATCACCATACATTTCACCCCGTTTACCCTTATCCATCTCCCTCTTCCCCCTTTTCCCTCTGGTAATCACTAAACTGTTGTATGTGTCCACGAGTCTGTTTGTTTGTCTTGTTTGTTTGTTGCTTTCAGTTTTATATCCCACATATGAGTGAAATCATATGGTTCTCAACTTTCTCTGGCTTATTTCACTTAGCATGATAATCTCAAGATCCATCCATGGTGCTGCGAATGGTAATATTTCATCTTCTCTATATATGTACCACTTCTTCTTTACCAGCCATCTATTGAAGGGCACTTTGGTTGTTTCTAGCTGTTGGCCACTGTGAATAATGCTGCAATTAACATAGGGGTCTATATATCTTTACGAATAAATGTTTTCAATTTTGGGGGGTAGATACCCAGAAGAGGGATTACTAGGTCATACAGTAATTCTACTTTTTTTTAGCCATTTTATTTATTTATTTTGTATTGGGTTTTCTGTTTTGTTATTTTTCCCCCGGCTTTATTGAGATATAAGTGACAAAGAAACCTAGGTAATTGTATTCTTAATTTTTTGAGGAACCTCATACTGTTTTCCATAGTGGCTGTACCCATTTACATTCCCACCAGCAATATATGAGGAGGACATCTTGCTGATGAACTACCCAAATCCAAATTCATGATTAAAAAAAAGTTATATAAGAAAATTCGACTAGAACTTTATTCTCCAACCTGAGTAATATTTATACTTATTTTTCAAAAGGCTAAACCATCTTTTCCAGATTTATTGAGGTATAATTGACAAATGAAAAGTATATATACTTAAGGTATACAATATTATGATTTGATATATGTATATTTTGAGAAATTATAACCACTATAAGGCTAATTAATACATCCATCACCTTAATAGTTACCCTTTTGTGTGTGTGTAGTGAGAACATTTAATATTTACTCTCTAAGCAAATAAAACTATAAGACATCAATGAAAGAAATTGAATAAGATATAAATAAAGGGAAAGATATCATGTGTTTATGGATTGGAAGAATTAATATTGTTAAAATGTCCAAACTACCAAAAGTGATCTACAGATTCAGTGCAATCTCTACCAAAATTCCAATGACATTTTTCACAAAAATAGAAAAGCAATCCTCATATTCATATGGAACCACAAAAGACTCCAAAGAGCCAAAACAATCTAGAGAAAGAACAAAGCTGGAGGCATCACAATTCCTAATTTCAAACTATATTAAAAAGCTATAGCAATCAAAACAGTATGGTACTGGCTAATATTTACACTTTACAAAGTCAAATTTTTAGCTTTTGCCTTCATATCCTTAATAGTATATAATGACTATCTCAGTGTTTTATACTTTCAAACGATGCATGTCAATAATTATCTTTCTTCTCAAGATTCCTCCCACTGAAATGTGTGGCCTCTGGTTTCATCTATAATTTCAATCAAAGGTAAATCAGTAATATGTTGGTCTTATAATTTTATTTGCAAATTAATGTTCAAGAAATATAAATTTTTAATAAGTATTAACTATCAACTTCTCCTATCAAATTAACAAAAACATTAATAATAATATCCAACATTGTGAAGGATCCCCAAAAGGGGTTATTTTGCTTCAGCCAGTGGAAATGAAACTAATACAAGTTTTCTGGAGGACAATTTGGAAACACTTTAAAAGTTTTAAGAATGTGCAAACCCTTTGACCTAGCAATTCTTCTTCTAAGAATTTGTGCTAAGGAAGGAATTAGAAATATGGTCCAAGTTATATGCATAAAAATTAAAAAATAAGAAAATATTTAAATAGCTAAAAATGGGGGATAGTCAGTGGTTAAATAAAATACAATCTATTTGATGCAATATTATGCAACAATACAAAAATTATGTTTTCAATTAACTTTCAATGGCCTAAGAAAAGTTTTTGATGTTATGTTTTGGAAATAATGTAACATAAAACTATCTACTGTGATAGGAAGGAGACTGATAAAACTAAACATATTAATGGAGTGTGTGAATGTGTGTCTGTGTATGTGCACATGTGCACACGGGTATATTTTCAAAGTTTTTTGAAGTGAACGTGTTTTACTCTATAATGATATACAGAAATGTTCTTAATTTCACCTTTGTTTAAAACCACTTTTTAATTTTACTGAAAAACAATAAATATCTCCTTTTGAATACCTCATTTTGCAAAAATAACTTAGATAATGAGCAGTTTATGTGAAGTAATAACATGTTGGGGAACTAGCTCACAGAACTTTTCCCTATGGCAAAACAAAAATGTCACAGAGGCATTACAAGGTTTATGCTAACTCTGACATTTTACATGCTTGAGCTCATTACTATTCTCATTAATTTTATGATTGTTAATAACACTGCTATTTATATGATGACTTAACCTTTACAGATTTCAATCAAAGATTTCAAAACCTCATTGAAGAATATGTCTAGAATGTAAGAGGATGTATCTCTGAGTGAGTTTCCTCAGCAGGAAGTATATTTTGATTCTCGGTATATTTAAATGACTGGGATATCTAACTAGAGAAAAGTCAAGAAATAATTATTTTATCAATAAAAGTACTAAAATTGTAAATGACTAATGAGCTCTCATACAAATATGTATGAATGTCAAAAATACATATGAAATGAAAATAACCTGTAGAAGTATCGTCTAGATATTCCCTTGAACTAGACAAGGAATAAGAATAACTTTTTAACAAGGAGCTTTATTTTATAGCAAAAGCTGTTCTGGAGTTAAACCCAAGCATAATAAACTGTAAAATTCAAAGAGATAAAAATATAGAAGATACTCTATTTTAATTGTTAGGAACACAGCAAGAACCCCTTTGTTCACTTTTGTTAACAGCTAGTTTCAGCTGTCCCACACATCATTTTATCCTTGGTCATAGAGTTGTTCATTAGTCTGTCAGCTGTGTTTCTGTACAGTTGCAAAGTGTTTTCTAAACATTGTTAAAGCCATTATATAGGATAAGCATAAAACCAGTAAGAACTATTATATTCCTCATCTTTTTCTATACTTTAAAAAAGTTTATAAAGCATGATAATTACATGTTGTTTAAAAGAACCATCTCATGGCAAAAATCTAACAAAGTAATCTGTTGCTGAGGCTGCAATGAAAGAAGCACTTGATGGTGGGACTATGTAACAGTACAGCCACACCCATGGAGGCTGTACAGAGATTACTAAATTGTTTCCTCTCAGCTCTGAATCTATTCTTTTATACTCTGCTTCTTGATGCTGTGACCGGGTCTCAAACCACCTTTCTGCTTTGTCAGGTGGCTCTAATTTAGGATGTGTCAATAGGGGCACCAGAGGGAGTCTGAGAGGCTAGAGAAGGAAGAAGGGACTTGCTCCTTCCTGTCTTGCAGTTCCCATGAGTCATCCCTGCAGTGCTCTTCACTCTGATAGCAGCTGTATGATCCCATAGCAGCAGGCAAATTCAGTTTTTAATTTTCCTCATACTTGCAAACTCCTGTGCCCCACATAGACATCAGAATTGGCTGGCCACCTCTTACTTCAAGATCTGGGTCCCAGGCCCACAGGCACCCCATTTCAAACTCAGAACCACCTGTAGCAGTCAGGCAGTACCATCTCTTCGGAAGTCTGAGTGCAATTCCATGGGACTCCTCCTCTAAGCTTCCTCTGCTGAGAGTGATAGTGACTTTCGACAGTTGCTGCCTTTTTGATACCTTAAAAGTTATCTTTTTACCCTTTCAGTGATTAACAACACTATACTTAGTGAACAATTCTTTATATCAAATTCTGTTGGTTCAAATAACTTGTGTGGTTTCTGTTTCCAAATTGGACTTTGTCTTAGTCTGCAATTTACAATAATAAGTTTTAATTCCAGAACAGCTTTTGTTGTAGTGACAAATTACCATAGATTGAGTGGCTTAAAAAACATACATTATTTCTCACACTTCGGGAGGCTGCAAATTCAAAATGAAGTTTCCAGCTTCTAGGTTGCAGACTGCTGACATTGCATCCTCACATGGCACAAAGAGATCAAGCTAGCTCCCTAACCTTTTTAGAAGGGCACTAATCCCATCCATAAGAGCTCTACTCTTATGACCTAATCACTTCCCAAAAGCCCCACCTCACAATATCATCTCTTTGGGGGGGCCAGGATTTCAACATATGAATTTTTGCACATGCAGTCCATTGCAGACCCTAACTGATATAGAAAAGAATTTGGCAGTATCTAGTAATGAATTTCTCTTTTGATCCATCAATACCACTTCTGGTACTCTGTGGAAAAGGACATATGGTCTAGGATTTTCTTTAAAGTGCAAAGATTGAAACAAAAAAAGTCTATTAATGATACATACACATAAAAGAGTATCATAAAGTCATTGAAAAGGAATGGAAAATGCTCTATATATTGCTATGTAGCTATCTCTATGATATGTGGTTATAAAAAAAAAAAGGGAAGAAAATAGGATCCCTGTTGGAAGTAAGAAAAAATAGGTTGAGTGAGGGCAGCATCATGACAGAATGAGAAAGCTCCACTGTTTCTCCCCTTAGTTACAAGTCAGACAACTATAACTCAACAAAAGACTTCCTGATCAACAATCAAACATGCCTGAAAGATCCACGCATCAGAACACTTGAAGATGGACATATTGGACCAAGTAGTGGAGGCCAAATAGAAGAAGGACAAGAAGGAATTATGGCTGCAGACACAGTTCAGCAGCCCACCATGGCTCCAGCAAGCACAGAAGCAGAGAAGGAGTCTGGTTGCAGCCCTTACACTACCACCTGGAGCATAAGAGAGGAAGAGCAGTTTCTCGCTTGTAAAAGGCTTCCCTCTTCCTTCCTCCCCATAGCCACAGAATTGGAGGGAGGTGGTTGGAAAACTTTAAAGAAAACAGTGGAGTCGATAGACATTATTGGCAGGGGGCTGGAGCCACAGGATCACACCTACCTCCTCTCTTTCATACACCCTGAAGATCCGGATGAAGCCATACATACGGAGGAAAAAGAAGGTAACTGAAACTCACAAAACCAGTTCTCTTTCATCTGTCACATTCCCCATCCCACCATAGTGGCAAACTGGTCACAGAGAGGACACCCACTAGCTGCACTTTCCTTAACTGCAGCAACTCAGCGCCATCTCAGTTCACAATTCCAGGCACAGAGTAGTGGGATAGACTAAAATACAAGATGCAACATTATGTTGCTTTCAGGAGGTTCACTTCAGCTCCAAAAACAAACACATGCTCAAAGTAAAGGTAGAAAATGATAATTTAAGCAAATAACATTCAGAGAAAAGCAGATATAGCATTAGCTGTAGCATTATGTCAGACAAAACAGATATCAAGATTTAAAAAAGGTAACAAGAGACAAAGATAGACATTTTATAATGGTAAAGGGGACAATAATTCATCAAAAGACATAGCATTTATCCACACATATGTACCCAACCTGGGAGCACTATACATATAAAGCAATTACTAACAGACCTAAAGAGAGAAACTGACAAAAGAACAATTATAGTAGAGGATCTGAATACTCCATTCACAGCCATGATAGATCATCCAGATAAAAAGTCAATAAGAAAATATCGGCCTTAAAAGACACATTAGACCAAATGGACTTAATCGATATTTTAAGAACTTTTCATCACAATATTGTGGAGAGTGGATTGCAAACTGACAAGGTCCTTGCAATCTGTGAGGCCAACCAAGGGTTGCCTCACCTCCAGGAATCCTCCTAAGAATGGGAGAAAGTAGGAACAGATCGGAGAACAATGTGGGTTTTGAAATGCAAATGATTACTGCAGGCTGTGCAGGGTGGGGGTAATCTACAGAAATGCAAATGATTATAGTAGGATGTGGAGTTTGGGTGGGGATAATCTCATTTTAGCCAGCAAATGTATGCTCTTGTATAAAAGCAACTTGCAAAAATAAAATCTCTCTCTATTCCATCATCAGTGGATATTGCGCCTCCCGATCCCAGCTTTCTGTCTTCTTTCTTTTCTCAATCTCCCACCGTTCCACTCAGAATTATTTTCCAGGCCCGCGCTGGATGTGGCAGGATTTACCACTTGCCGGACGTGGCATAATATGACAATTCACATTCTTCTCAAGTGCACATGGAGCACTCTCAAGGATAGACCATATATTGGGGCACAAAACTAGTCTCAATAAATTGAAGAAAACTGAAATCATACCACCATATTTTCAGACCACAATGGTATGAAACTAGAAATGAACTGCAAGAAGAAGCTGAAAAAAACACAAATATATGGAGATTAAACAACATTCTACTGAACAATTATTGGATCAAAGACATAAGAGATCGAAAGATACATAGAGACAAAGAAAAATGAAAATATAACATAACAAAATTTGGGGGATGAGACAAAAGTGGCACTAAGAAGAAAGTTTATAACACTGCAGGTCTACCACAAGAAACAAGAACACTCTCAAATAAACAATCTCACATTATACTTTAAAGAACTAGCAAAAGAACAAACAAAACACAAAGTCAGTAGAAGGAAGGAAATAATAAAAATTAGAATGGAAATAAATGAAATAAAGAATAGAAATACAAAAAAATTAATAAAACAAAGAGCTGTTTCTTTGAAAAGATAAAAAAATGACAAACCTCTGGCTACACACACTAGCAGAAAAAGAGAAAAGATTCAAATAAATAAAAACAAAAATGAAATAAGAGAAGTTACAACTAAAACCACAAAAATACAAAGGACTAGACAAGGATACTCTGAAAATCTATATGCCACAAAATTCAATAATCCAGAAAAAATGGACAAATTCTTAGAAATATATGACCTTCCTAGACTGAAACTTGATGAACCGAAAAATTTAAATAGACTGATCATTAATAAGTAAATTGAAACAGTAATCAAAAACCTCTCAAAAAACAGAAGACCAGATGGCTTCATTGGTGAATTCTACTAAACATTCAAAGAAGATTTAATATCTATCCTTTTCAAACTCTTTCAGAAAATTAAAGAAAAAGGAATACTTCTTAACTCATTTTACAAGACCAACATTACCCTGATACCAAAACCAGGCAAGGACAACGCGCGTGCACACACACACACACACACACACACACACGCACGCACGCACAATACATGCCAATATCTCTGATAAACATAGATGCAAAAATCCTAAACAAAATACTAGTAAATTGAATACACCAATAAAAGATCACACATAACGATCTAGTGGGGCTCATTCTAGGGATACAAGGATGGTTCAGCATCTGCACATCAATCAGTGTGATACACCACTTTAACAAAATAAAAGATTAAAATCATAGGATCATATCAATATATGCAGAAAAAGCATTTGACAACAAACAACATCAATTTATGATT
>NW_011889254.1:114442-116736 GCF_000151845.1 Pteropus vampyrus | reverse complement strand
CAAAATACTAGTAAATTGAATACACCAATAAAAGATCACACATAACGATCTAGTGGGGCTCATTCTAGGGATAGAAGGATGGTTCAGCATCTGCACATCAATCAGTGTGATACACCACTTTAACAAAATAAAAGATTAAAATCATAGGATCATATCAATATATGCAGAAAAAGCATTTGACAACAAACAACATCAATTTATGATTTAAAAAATCACTCAAAAAAATGAGTATGAAAGGAAAGGAAAAGACCTCAATAAGAGCTGTATATGATAAAATCTCAGAAAATATCATATTCGATGGTGAAAAACTGAAAGTTTTTCTCTAATATCAGGAACAAGGATGCCCACTCTAGCCACTGTTATTCAGCATATTACTGGAAGTCCTAGCCAGAGCAATTAGGCACCAAAAAAAAAAAAAAAAAGAAAAGAAATAAAAGGCATCCAAATTGAGAATAAGTAAAAGTGTCACTGTTTGCAGATGATACAATTCTATATGAAGAAAACTCTAAAGACTCCAGCAAAAGACTATTTGAAACAATAAACAAATACGGTAAAGTTGTATGATGCAAAATCAATATAAAAAATCCATTGCATTCCTATATATAAACAATAAAATATCAGAAAGAGAAATAAAGAAAATAATCCCATTCATAATTGCAACACAAAGGATAAAATACCTAGGCATAAACTTAACAAAGGAAATGAAGGATCTGTACACTGAAAACTACACGACATTATTGAAAAACATTGAAGAAGACACAAAGTAATGCAAAGATATTCCATGCTCATGAATTGAAAGAATTAACATTGTTAAAATAGCCATATTACCTAAATCAATCTATAGGTTTAATGTAATCACCATCAAAACCCCAATGGCATTTTTCACAAAAATCAGAAATCGAAAAAAAATTCCTCAAATTATATGAAACCAAAAACACCCAAATGGCTGAAGCAAAAACCAAAACTAGAGGTATCACATTTCCTGACTTCAAACTATAATACAAAGCTACAATAATCAAAACAGCATGGTATTGGCAGCAAAACAGACACACAGATCAATAGAACAGAATTGAGATTCTAGGTTTGTTTCTAGGCACATAATTGAGATTGATGTGCCCAGAAATAAACCCACACATGTATAGACAACTAATTTCCAACAAAGAAGCCAAAAACATACAACAGAGAAAAGAAATTCTCTTCAATAAATGGTGCTGGGAAAAATGAAAAGTCACATGCAAAAAAATGAAACTAGACTGCTGTCTGACACCATATACTCAAAATGGTTTATGTACCTGAATATAAAATCTGAAACAATAAAATACATAGAAGAAAACATAGGCACTAAAACTTATGAAGGGTTTTAGTGAACTTGACCCCAAAGGCAAGGGAAGTAAAACATAATAAATACATACATACATACATAAATGTAAATCAAACTGAGAAGCTTTTGCATATCAAAATAAACTGTCAACAAAATAAAAAGGCAACCAAAAGAGAAAAGATATTTGCAAATGACACCTCCACTAATGTCAAAAATTTATAAAGAACTTATACAACTCAATGACAAAAAAAAAAAAATGTGATTAAAAAATGGGCAGATAATCTGAATAGAAAGACAACTCTTCAAGGAAGACATACAGAAGGCTAACAGATATATGAAAAGATGCTCATCATCACTAGTTATAAGGGAAATGTAAATCAAAACGACAATGAGATACCACTTCATACCTGTTGAAATGGTATCAATAAGATGAGAAATAACAAGTGTCGAAGAAGATGTAGAAAAGAGAATTCTCATGCACTACTGGTGGGAATATAAATTGGTGCAGCCTCTATAGAGAGCAGTATGGAGGTTCCTTAAAAATTAAGAATAAAGCTACCATATGACCCAACAATTCCTCTTCTAGTATCTACCCCCCAAATTTGAACACACTTATTCATAAAGATTATGAATCCCTTATGTTCACTGTAGCATTATTTATAATAGCCAAGACATGGAAAGAAACTAAATGTCTTCAAAGGATAATTGGATAAAGAAGATGTGATATGTACACACACACACACACACACACACACACACACACACACACAATATGGAATACTACTTGGCCTTAAAAAGGATAAAATATTGCCATTTGTGACAACATGGATGGATCCTGAAAGTATCATGCTAAGTGAAATAAGTCAGATGTTTTGAAAAGGACAAGAACCTTTGAGAAATGGCAGGTCTAGGTCTAGAGCAGAAAATGTATAAACTGAGTGAGGAACCTCTTGTTACTCCAGAGAGCAAGGAA
>NW_011889254.1:104886-113443 GCF_000151845.1 Pteropus vampyrus | reverse complement strand
TTTGGATGTAATTCTTTGATAACTTTGCTCTCACTTGCATTATTATTACACTAGCCAAGTTTTTCATTTCTTCTAGAGTCAAGTTTTATATGTAATGCTGTAAAGAAAAAAATTATTCATTTTAATTTTTCTTAGAGAATAAAATAAATATGTCCACTCTGTATAGAATGTAAAACTGTAAGGAAATCTGACTGTTGGAAGAATAATCATGCCTGATTTTTTTTTTTAAATTGAGGAATTTCTTGGTTACATCTGAAAGAAAATGAGGTGAGAAGGAGAGTAGAGGTGAGAAAGATGGCGACTAAATATGCAGTGTTTGATTAAACCCTTCCCCATTATTCTTGAAATGAACAGAAATAGTCTATATGAAATAAAAGACTTAATAATAGCATCTAACATCGAAAGAGTAATTACAATGTGCCAGTCAGCTTTTCTAAGCACTGTATATATTATCAGCTCATTCAATCTTCATTAAAACTGAATGAGATAAGAATTGTTATTACAGCTGTTTTCAGAATGAGGAAACTGAAGCACGGGGAGGTTAAATATTCTTCGCTTGTGACACTACTAAAGTAGTAAAAAGTGGAGTCAGAATTAAAACCCAGGATCAGAGGCAATAAGTCTCCAGGACTGCACTTTTTAGCCATTACGATGTAAGACAGAGTTCATAAAACTACTGCTCACAAGCCAAACACAGCCAGTAGCCTATTTTTGTACATTTTTTCCAGGAGTGTTCCCTGCCTGGGGTCGGCAGGCCGGCCGCGGGGGACAGGGGTCCCAGGCCTACTCAGCAACAAGCACCCCACGAGACGTCGCAGCACAGGTTCACCTGTGCAGCCATCTTGCGGTTTCTGGTCTCGTGTGGCCACGGGGCAAGGCCGGTACTTTCCTGTAACAGGAAGGCCATGAGAAGCGCCCACTGTTAGCTGTCGAAGTCACCGGTGGCCGTCAGATGCCCGGACATCGAAGTCGTCCTTCCTGAGGAGAAGATAGAGGAGGAGGAAGCTGAAAGGTAGGCCCCGCTCCCGCGCCACCTGCAGCCGCCTTATCCTAGGCGGCGGGAGGGCCAGCAGGTAGGAGTACAGGTAGGAATACTCGGCCCCTGCCATGGTGTAACCACTGAGCATCTTGTCCCTCAGGGCAGCCATACCCGCAGCCTCACTTTTATTCTTGAAAACTAAGAAAAGGTTTTTGTTTTTTGGTTTTTGGGGTTTTTTTTGTTTTTGTTTTTGTTTTTTAAGGCTGTAAGAATAAGAAGAGAAAGAAAGGTGAGGAGAAGGAGTAATGTATGTGCCTGCAAAGACTAAAATATTTGCTCTCTGGCCGGTTACAGAAAAAGCAGACCAACCCATCCTTTAGTGCCTTGCTGGGATCTGAGTGGTTTCCACATGGATAATAAAAAAGAGGCGTGTGATCATGTTAGATGAGGCTGGGAAGATAAAGACAGCTTATCTAGATGCAGGAGTGTGGATGCTTAGAAAACTATGAATTCCCCAAATCTCAAAGCGTGAGTAGGTCTTTGGATTGTCACAAGCAAATAGACGGCATTTGAACAAAAATCAAATCTCTGAGGGGTGGAAGCTACAACTGATAGAGGTTTCATATGTATTTGTCAGAAATTTCCTGTCTGAGTTTCAAAATTATTTGCATAATTTCACAGTAACCCCCAACCTGCACCCTCTAAAAAACAACCAGATATCTGTCAGAGTTTGAGATTTTACCCTACTTATAAGCTAATAATAATGTTACTATTTTATGAATATTGGCAGAAGACACAAGACTTGTGGGTCATTGAAAAGAACTTTATTACATGGCACAGCAAGCAGCATGAGCATCAGTTCCTTGTCACAGGTCCCATGAGGGTGATGTGCAGGGGCCCAGAAGATGTAATACTACAATGAGTTTGTGTTACAGATGAGAAACACTAAGTCTAGGAATTCACTGCATTTATAGTGAGTAGAAAGAAAGCCTGCACTCTGAACCCACACATACTCATGACGCTGGCTCAACAATAGAAATTCTTAGACAATATTGCTTCATCTATACCCTCATTCAATTCTTCTTCCTGTCCAATAATGTTGAAGTAAATGCCTGACATTATATAATTCCAACCCTCAAGGTTGCTCACTGGAAATACAACACCAAGGAACGGCATGGGCAAAGAGCAGTCAGGACCTTCCCTACTTGACATGCCCTACAAAAATGTGCAGGGATGCTTGGGGCCCATGGAGAATTGCTTTCCCCATCAATCCATCCATTATCCCTACATGTCTGGTCTTCTGGCAAACTTTCACAAAAGTATGTCAGTCGACTGGCCACTCTGATTAATTTAGCCAACAGTTTTTCTGTCCAATCTGTTCAATTTGTCTCATATGGCATTTAATCAAGGCTACTGTCAGAGGAACTTTAAACAACAAGATGAAGTTAACCCCCAGTATTAACCTCAAATATGCCTTCCAGGGTCCTGGACTCATGCACCTGTCCCAGTGGAAACCAGGAGACTACTTCAGCCACTCAGGGTGTAGTCTAGTCCAAGGTCAGTCCATTTTCCATTATGACCCCTGCAAGGGAGTTCACACTGACCTGCTGATCTTCGGTGTCATTGTAGATAATTATAGTAGGACCAGAAACAACCTCTATCCCCAGGGGAGATACATTCTGTGTCCCATTTCCAGCCATATACAAAAATATAACTCAAACAGGCACAGATAACTGCCATCAGAATTTGTCATTAAACTTTATTTGGATCAGCATTACATTGGTTTGGTTAAGTCACACAGGCAGTGTCACTAAGTAGTTGTAGTCTTCTTTTCCATGCATGGCATAACCCAAGACCTCTCAACCATCAGAGAAGCATGAGAATTTGTAACAGTCAGAATGAAACAAAGTCATGCCAATCCATGGGTCTGTACCTGTTTAAAGGAGGTGCAAATTGGGAACTACTATTGATGGCATCAAGCACAGCAGAATAAGTCAGGATCAGCCCTGTCCACAGATTGTCAGCTATAGTTGCTATTTGACTCAAGTGGCAGTGTTGGACCTAGGCAACAAAGAGATTATTAACTGCCTCCACTCCTGTACATCTGGGGTCTAAGGTGTTCCCACCACAGGTGCCACGGTTGTTTAATATCTCAAGCCTATGGTCTTCCAAACGTCAGACCAGATAGTAGACAAGACAGCTAAATCATTGGCAAGAGCCCCAGTAAAAAGCACAAGTTTCATCATAGGGAGTATTAGCCAGAGTTATAAGAATGGTCTCCAGCTCTGCCCACTGAGTGGACAGCCACACCAATTATCATGATTGACATATATGGAGCAACAGCTGAATAGCTGCAGCAGCCCAGTGGATATTGATAGATTTCAACTCAGCCAAACCATCAGAGAACCAGGCCTAGGCATTAGGGTGAACCTCTGTGAATCAAGAGCCTCATTGAGCCAGTAGCTTTACTTCATGGGGCATAATACAAATACAATTTCCCTAAAGCAATAGCTGCTACTTTTTCATATAAACCGAGATGCCACTGGGACCATGTCCTTGAATATCCAATTTCCATTTGACAAGTGAGGTATATTGGGCCTTTTCCTTATTAGTCGTCAAGTCTGAGTTGACGCACCCCACAATGGGGACATCAGGCAGCAGAGTCACGGGCCTCTATGTGTCAGGTGTTCCATTTCCACAAGGTCCAAGCAACAACAGGTCAATAGCTGTGGCCGCTCCCACACCACTACTACTACCTCTACTCGTTTTTTTAAAAAAAGTGTAGTTGGGGCCTGATTCCAGCAGGTGGCGATATTGTGCTACAAAATTACCTCCACATGCGCAACCGTTAAGTCTTCTAACTAAAGCAGTGATTTCTATTTCTTCTCAGATTATATATATATATGTGTGTATATATACATATATACGTATATATACACATATAAACATACATATATATACATATATACGTATATATACACATATATACATATATATATATATATTTATATATATTTTTTTTTTTTTTTTTACTAAACCACCGTGAAGAGACCGAGGGTACCTCTCTACATGCCACAGTACCTGAATAGATGTAAACCTTCTAGACTTTATGAACATTCACAATACTAGTATGTACAACATAAGTATCAATTATACATTCAGCACTGAAAGACACAATGAATGACACATTGAATATACCCCAAAAGTCCTTCCTACAAGATCACTTTAACTTTCCTTCTTCACAGAAAACATTTCCCAAACCCCATCAGTTGATTCTGGACATTCCCCCCACCAACCCCCCAACCGCCAAGGCAAGGTTTCTGAACCCTGGCATTATTGAAATTTTGAGCTGAATAACTGTCTGGAGAGGCATTATGTGCACCTTAAGATGTTGAGCACCATCCTTGCTTCTACCCACTAAATGCCAGTAGAACACACACACACACACACACACACACACACACACACATCCTCTGGTCGTGACAATCAAAGATGTCTCCAAACATTGTCAAATGTACCTTGGGTGGGTGGGGGACTAAATTGCCCTAGCTGAGAACCACTGCCCTGTAGAAACATGGAACAGTGGACCGAGAAGTCTAATAGGCACATCAAGGGCTATAGCTCCTAGAAGTCCAGAAAGTAGAAGGAATGTAGATGGAGGGAGAGGAAGATAGGCCGTGGCAGATGGCTTTATATATACATATATCCTTCGTCGCTTCAAGCTAGGCTCAACACCAATTCCTTACTCCCATTATTGCAGCTTCCCCCACAGTGCTCAGTGCCTTTAGATACCCTTGTTCCCTGTCCCCCAGCATCCAGTCCCTCATCCCCAACTAGCTGGATAGGATTGTGACCTGGGGACTTGTATACAAAAATATTTGAGTTTCTGAAGCACTTCCGGGGGAGCAGCGCATGGTGGCGCAGGAGAAGTTGACGCTGAAGAGTAGTGAGTCAGAGGAGACCTCACACAGCAGGCAGCTAAGGTCATGGCCTCTGACCTCGACTTTTCATCTCCCAAGGTGCCCGAGCCCACCTTCCTAGAGAACCTGCTACAGTATGGACTCTTCCTGGGGGCCATCTTCCAGCTCTTCTGTGTGCTACCCATCATTGTGCTTGTTTCCAAGTCCCATGAGGTGGAGGCAAAGCCATTTGAGCCCAGAAGTGGGGAGGTGACGAGGAAGCCCAAGGTTGCTGCTCCTTCCATAACGAGAGGCCTAAGAAGGAAGCCAAGAAGAAGTGGTAGAAGACAAGGCCTGTGGCACCAGGCAGGAGGGGTAAGGGCTTTAGGGGCAGTCCTCCTGGAACTCAGCATCCTGTCCACTCGCTCTGTCCCAGGCCCAGGCTCTGAGGAGGCTGGGATGCCCTCTCATTATAGAGAGCTGAACGATCATGACAGTCTCAGGCCCCAGCTGGGCAGACCTCCACTTCCTCTTACTTCTGCTTCTGTAATAGTTAAGAGCCAAAGGGACTGAAACACCCTATGAGCAGACTGCCTTAGAAGTCTGTTCAGAAATCAGGTCAGCTCACAGTTATGTTCTCTTACTCAATCATAGAGTCCAGCCTTTAGTCACCCACCTTACAGATTTACACTACATTTTAGTCATCGAATGCTGACAAGCACTGCCCTCTCCCATTGTTTGTGCACCACAGATGTTCTGCTGATCAGTCATCTTTGTCTCTGCTTATGCAGATGAAGCCAAGCCGGGTCAGGTCTCACCTGTTTGTTTAGGTCAAGATGCTATAGCCACTGCAATGTTTGTGGTCCCACAAGTGTAATAGCCAGGTCTGAAAGGTGCCTCGTGTGAAAGCCAGTGGAAGACCCGGGCCACGGCAACGCCTGGTTTTCCTTTGGCAGTTGGAAGGGATTTGGTTGAATAAGTGTGTGTTTCTTGGGTCCAACTTTCTGAGCTTCTGAAATGGGAGGTTTGTCACCCTCAGACCAACTGCTTCTCAACCCATCATAGCCACATCGCAGGTGAGCCTTTTGGCATCCACCTCTACAGCCCTTATCTCCCTCCTCCCCACCCCTATTCTTTCATCCTTGACCAGTGAGGAAAAGTGTCAATAAATTGCCCGCGTGTTGAAAAAAAAAAAAATTGAGTTTCTCTCCTCCTTGAAGTTCCCCAAGCATACGCAGCTTTTTCTTTAAAGCAGCTGAAGTTGGGGTATGGGGAAAGGAGGAGTCTGGAGGTATGGAGGGACAAGGCCATTCCATGCCAGTAAGCAAGGCTTTGCATCAACTTCCGGCTTCAAGCAGTTGCTGGCAACTTGGGCTCATCCAAACCAATACCTGGTTTTGGTCCATCTAAAGCTCTATCTCCTTATTGCTGCTGTCACTTATTTAAGCTTTGGGGATCCCTTGACTCCGGAGTTGCAGTCACTTTTGGTTGCCCCACTTTTGCTGTCCTATTGTCACATAACATCCCATTTTCCTCCCGCTCTTAAAGACAGTGAGCACAACCAGACATCATTTAGGTAGACTGTTTCAATCCTGTCTCTTGCCACTTAGTTTCTAAATATTTATTAATGGGTAGGACAGTGGGATACCCTTACTTTCACCCTTGCCCACCAGTTGGGGGAGAACATCCGCTGCTGGATTCTCAAGAGTCTTCTCATGTTCACTAACACAACCCATGGAGTCTTCCAAAAAGGGATGTCTCTGCCAGGATCCCATCTTGGCACCTAAACTCTCAGGTTTTGAGATTCTACCCTACACAAGCTAATAATTTAGCTTGTTGTTGTTTCAGAGATGTTGGCAGAAGACACGAGCTTCTTTGTTCAGAGATAAAGTACTTTAATACTCAAACACAGCCAAGTAGCATGAAAATAATGTTGCTTCAGTTCCCTACAGGGACAACAGGTAGAGGCCCAGGTGGATGTTACTCACACAGTGAGTTTGCTTTGTAGCTGAGGGAAAATGAGCTTGGGGAGTCCACTGCTTTTATAGTAACTGGAAGATAGGTCCCAGAATGAAGGACAAAGAGACTAAAGCATGGAAAAGAATAAACAGAGCATAAGAAACGTAGAGACTATAGTAAGACTTTAAAAAGAATAGGTAAACTAATATGTGAAAGCAATCTCTTCATAAACTGGAAACGGAGATGAGTCCAATTAGTGACAAATGTGCGATTTTTTTTTAACTCTCACTTGTCAACGTTACCAAATCATTTCCTGGAAAATAATATATTGAATAAGTCAGTAACGGCAGCCTCTGAACAAGGTACTGCCTCCAACTTCCAACACCATCATCCCCCATGATGAGGAGCATGTTTACCTGTGTGCACCTCTGTACTAGCATCAGGGAGAAGAAGCCATACAAATAAATGAATAGGGAATTCTAGACAATATGGTGATAGACCAAAGTTCCCTTCCGGAACATTTAAGTTCCTCTTCTTTTCTGCAAAGAATAAATAAAATATAACTTCAAGGTATCCAATGATTTCACTTAAATAAAATTCTAGTGGGTTGTATAGAAGTTAAAAGCACAAGCTCTGGAGTTAGAGCAGCCTTCGTTCAAACACCAGCATTGCCACCTACAAGTTATGTGACCTGAAACAAATTGTGTAATCACTCCAAATTTCAGTTTCCTCATCTGAGAAATGGCAACAATGTCACTAGCCTCAAGTGGTTGTTGTGAAGATTCACTGGGTCACTTAATACATTTGACTTTTATTATTAGCTATGTCAAGGAGAGTGGTACTTAATTGGAAAGCAAGTGGCCAAAGGATTCTGGTTCCCTGGGAAGGAAGCTCAGGGTTCTGGCACTTTGGCAGGAAGAAAAAGCATAGATGTTAAGGATATGACAGGTGTTGAAGGGGGTGGCAGTTTGATATTTGTGGGGAGCCAAGATGAGGCTAAGAACTGCCTTTGCTCATTATGAAATATGGCATTTTTTTTTAGAGAACAGAAAACATTTATTTGAAACTTCCTCTGGTATAAGGAAGACATACCTTCAGTGATGAGTCCCTTCAAACAAGAATTTCAGAAAGGACTACCTTATACTTCATTCATTGCCAAACAGAGATCTCCCTTCTGTGCTATGAGAACACGGAAAGCACGTAGGCCAACAGAGAGCAATAGAGTAGGGGGCAGGAAGAAATTGACAGTGAGTCAGAGTCAACTAACTTGTATTGAGCACCTACTATGTGCCACACTCTGCATTAGGAGTGATGAACAAACTGACATGGTCCCACCCTCATGGAGCATATTTCTCCAGGCAGAAGCTCCCTGGTGCCAATCTGTGGACATGCTAAAGCACAATCACCTGTAGCATTTAGATTCCTCAGACTCTGAGCACAATCTCACCCTGACCTAATGAATCAGCCATTCTGGGAGATAGGGGACACAGGAGGCTATATTTTTAATAAGTGTCATCTGGTAATTCTAAGAAACACCTAGTTTGGGATCCACCACTGGTATTTCTGAAAGGGTGGTCAGACCCTCAAACTCGGTTTCTTTAAAAGTGCAGCATGGGAATGTGTGTTTTCGATGCATCAAGAAGTTTGAGAACCATTAATGCTAGACTGCCTTTCTCTTACATCGCTTCCTTTGTATTTAATAATATGTGTGAAAGTACAT
>NW_011889254.1:84978-104836 GCF_000151845.1 Pteropus vampyrus | reverse complement strand
ATAATGTTGCTTCAGTTCCCTACAGGGACAACAGGTAGAGGCCCAGGTGGATGTTACTCACACAGTGAGTTTGCTTTGTAGCTGAGGGAAAATGAGCTTGGGGAGTCCACTGCTTTTATAGTAACTGGAAGATAGGTCCCAGAATGAAGGACAAAGAGACTAAAGCATGGAAAAGAATAAACAGAGCATAAGAAACGTAGAGACTATAGTAAGACTTTAAAAAGAATAGGTAAACTAATATGTGAAAGCAATCTCTTCATAAACTGGAAACGGAGATGAGTCCAATTAGTGACAAATGTGCGATTTTTTTTTAACTCTCACTTGTCAACGTTACCAAATCATTTCCTGGAAAATAATATATTGAATAAGTCAGTAATGGCAGCCTCTGAACAAGGTACTGCCTCCAACTTCCAACACCATCATCCCCCATGATGAGGAGCATGTTTACCTGTGTGCACCTCTGTACTAGCATCAGGGAGAAGAAGCCATACAAATAAATGAATAGGGAATTCTAGACAATATGGTGATAGACCAAAGTTCCCTTCCGGAACATTTAAGTTCCTCTTCTTTTCTGCAAAGAATAAATAAAATATAACTTCAAGGTATCCAATGATTTCACTTAAATAAAATTCTAGTGGGTTGTATAGAAGTTAAAAGCACAAGCTCTGGAGTTAGAGCAGCCTTCGTTCAAACACCAGCATTGCCACCTACAAGTTATGTGACCTGAAACAAATTGTGTAATCACTCCAAATTTCAGTTTCCTCATCTGAGAAATGGCAACAATGTCACTAGCCTCAAGTGGTTGTTGTGAAGATTCACTGGGTCACTTAATACATTTGACTTTTATTATTAGCTATGTCAAGGAGAGTGGTACTTAATTGGAAAGCAAGTGGCCAAAGGATTCTGGTTCCCTGGGAAGGAAGCTCAGGGTTCTGGCACTTTGGCAGGAAGAAAAAGCATAGATGTTAAGGATATCACAGGTGTTGAAGGGGGTGGCAGTTTGATATTTGTGGGGAGCCAAGATGAGGCTAAGAACTGCCTTTGCTCATTATGAAATACGGCATTTTTTTTTTAGAGAACAGAAAACATTTATTTGAAACTTCCTCTGGTATAAGGAAGACATACCTTCAGTGATGAGTCCCTTCAAACAAGAATTTCAGAAAGGACTACCTTATACTTCATTCATTGCCAAATGGAGATCTCCCTTCTGTGCTATGAGAACACGGAAAGCACGTAGGCCAACAGAGAGCAATAGAGTAGGGGGCAGGAAGAAATTGACAGTGAGTCAGAGTCAACTAACTTGTATTGAGCACCTACTATGTGCCACGCTCTGCATTAGGAGTGATGAACAAACTGACATGGTCCCACCCTCATGGAGCATATTTCTCCAGGCAGAAGCTCCCTGGTGCCAATCTGCGGACATGCTAAAGCACAATCACCTGTAGCATTTAGATTCCTCAGACTTTGAGCACAATCCCACCTTGAACTAATGAATCAGCCATTCTGGGAGATAGGGGACACAGGAGGCTATATTTTTAATAAGTGTCATCTGGTAATTCTAAGAAACACCCAGTTTGGGATCCACCACTGGTATTTCTGAAAGGGTGGTCAGACCCTCAAACTCGGTTTCTTTAAAAGTGCAGCATGGGAATGTGTGTTTTCGATGCATCAAGAAGTTTGAGAACCATTAATGCTAGACTGCCTTTCTCTTACATCGCTTCCTTTGTATTTAATAATATGTGTGAAAGTACATTATGATTTGCAAAGCTGTAGAGGAGAGACTGTTCCAGGACGTGACTGGGACTGAGACCCTCGTGCTGGACCTGGGCCAGAACGGAGCTTGCCAACCAAAAACCCCCTTGGAGACTGTGTGTTTGTAAATGATGTTAATTCTGACATAAACCAGCACCCTCCCTTTCCTCTTAGTATGTGCTGGTTCCAGAATAGGCTGTTATCCTGACCTGGTCAAGCACGGAAAGTAATTTCCCATACCTGGTAGAATTCACATACTAGTACCTATGACTATCCCTGCCACCTCTTTCACCCTGTGTAATTCTCTGGTGACTGTCAAGTGGCGTGGAAAAGATCCACTTTGTCTTGCAGCCACTCAAGGTGCACCTCCTGTGTAAATTTCCCTTAATAAACTCTGTTAGTTGTCAGACTGAAGTGACCAACCTCTTTCTTCAGTCTTTTCCCATTCTCCTCTCACAAAAGGTAGATTTTCAGTCTCAGGACTTTTCCCTGGATCTACGTGTAGCAAAAAAAAGCATAATACAAAGTTAGTTGGGCCTAGTCTTTTGGACTTTTCTATAAACTGAGAAAGTTCGGTTTACACGAGTAACTGAAATAGTTTCGAGTATAATGAGGTATTTCTAAGAGCTTAACAGGCCTCTGACTGAATCCTCATGGTTCTGACAGTAGCAGAAGCTTCTGGTGGTAAGGCTGCTGGAACAGTGCTGTTACCTTAACGGAAGACCCTTCTGCCACTGGGAGCAGATCTGCAGGGCATGCGCAGTTACCTCACCTGGATGGCTTCCTCTCAGAAGATCCATAAAGAAAATACATTCCTCTGGCCCACTTGCAGAATCTTCTGTGTTATGACAGAAATATTCCCCAGGCAGACCCTTTACAAGCATAGTAATATGACTCTGAACCCCTTAGGTGTTTAGCTTTCTCAACACACCACGAGACCCAAATTTAAGATGTGGTATTCAGGATGAGGAAGAAACCATATTTGTAGGAGACAGACATATGGTTAGAGAAGATACTGAATTCCCATTTTAGATGTTAAGAATGGCAGGTGCCTTGGGGATAGCCAGATGGGATGTCCCACAAATGGCTAAAAACAAAGAGCATAGAGATCTAACAAGAGTTAAGATCAATGGGAAAAAGGTAAAGGGCTTCAGCTAAAGGCGGCAGGGAGTTTGCACAGAGAGAAAATAAATTAAGAAAACTCAGTGTATGAAGTCACATGTAAAGTGAGAGGAGAAAGTGCAGAGAGATAGCCTAGCCTAAGGGAGAGGGATGGGGAGAGAAGAGGTGACTCATGAGAGCAGAGGGCTCTAAAGTCAAAAGGAGGTTAAAATTTCAAAGACTAGTGTCAAATACCACAGAGCAGTCAGCGAGGACAAGCACAGAAGAGAAGCCACTGGATTTAGGATCCACATGTCACTGGTGATATTCCCAAGAGCAATGGAGCAGAGTGACGTGGGAACTACTTCCTTCATGTATTTGGCCGAGTGTTTACTAATAAATCTCAGTTCCCTTTGTAGTTCTTATTTAACTATTTTCTGTCAAGGATTATTAGTTATCATATTATATGTCTGTTATCATTGAACATTAAGAAATTTTGCTTTCTGAAGGGCTGCCTCAGTAAGAATCAAATTTAGCTAGATTCCTCCCAGCCTTCCACCCACTCCTGCTGTCCCTATACTCTCCCTAACTTCCAAGGAGATGCTAGTATTATTTTTCAGGATTTGTCGTGTCCCTCTGGCATATGGTGGACACTCCAGAAAAGTTTGTTCAATGAATGTGAATGGAAGGAATTTAGAGAATGGGGAGGGAGGTCTTCTCCCATGTTGGAAATATAGTAAATATCCCCTCATTCAAAATTAAATAGAACTCTTTATATTTAAAAATTAAGTGTAACTAGGGGATAGCTGTACTCTAGTGTAGCACGATGAAAAAAAGTGTTATGACGGGCCTGAGGGCTGAATCCCAGCTATAAGACATTTCATATTTACAAAATGGGGTGATATTCCTTACTTCATAGGGCAGTTGGAAGAGTTGAATTAAATAACGTACTTAAAGATCCAATCATAGGGCCCTTCACAGAGTAGGAGCGTACTAACTGGTAGCAGTAGGTATCAGTATTAGCTATTAGTTATTTATCTTAACAGCTGTTTATTCAGGTACTCAAGAAAGAAAATTACAGTAACTTTTCATATAACTTGGGCAGAAAAACCTCACTACCTTTCATCTAGAAAGATCTAACCTCTTCTTTGGACTCACATTTGCCCGAGAGGACGCGACTGCAACCAACCTACCAAAAAGCAGGTCCCTTGAAAAAGGCCCATTCATCGTTAACTCTCACCCATTTCTCTGACTTCCAACTGGTGAACAGCTTGCATTACAGTGTTTTTAAAAATTATCGTTGGAGTGCTATCATGTCAGCGTGACCCCGATGCCCACTTGGCACGCTCTGCGGGGAATGAAGCCGGGGGCGGGGTGCGTGGTGAGAGGGCCAGGCGGTGGGGAGGAGCAAGGCGACCACGAGTACCCGAGCGGCCAAGTAATGAAGCCTTACGGTAGCGTTACGGCCAAATCATTGTTGGAAGCCGCATTTCTTCCCTTCCCCGTCGGTTCACTTCCCGGAGCAAGTTGGTCGGCCACACTCCATGTCCCAAAGTGAGCGAAAGTCACCCTCGTGGACACGCAGGAGCGGACTCGGGGCCAACTCTCCCTCCCACGGAGGGCGAAGTCCTTCCAGCCGGGGTGGGGACCCGGGAGCCGGGACAGACTCCGCCCCGCCCCTCGGGTCACAGTCCGGGCGGATCTGGGCCCGGCGCCCCCGCCCCGCCCCTGCTCCGCCCATCGGCGGGTGGCCGTGGGGTGGAGCGGGTGGAGCGCGAAGGAGGAGCCGGCAGCTGGCACCGCGCCGCGCACGGGAGCGCGCCCCGCAGCTCGGCGTCCGCCTGCTCACCCGGCCCCGCCGTGCACCCCGCGGTGAGTACCCACCAGGCCGGCCGCACGTCCCGGGGGGAGTCGGTGCGAGCCCCTTCCGCGGCGCCCGGGGCGCGTTCTCCTAGCGGGACGGAGGCAAGCAGAGCGGCCCAGGGCGGGGGACAGTCCCGGGGAGGCCCGCGGGGAGAATCGGGGACTAGTTTCTGGGGACTGGACTCTGCGCCTTGTCCCCAGCCGGTGCCGCACGGGGAACAGGGGCCGGGAGCTGGAAATGACTTCCCTCGACCCTCTTTGGCTTGGCCGTGCCTGCTGCCCGCAGACTCCTCGCCGATGTTGCGCGGGCCTCACTGGACAGCCCTCACCGAGGCCAGGCAGCCTGGCCGAGCTGCGGAGTCCTAACTCCGAGAAGGGTGTGCGGGCCTCAGCGGGTAGGCCTCGCCGAGCCCGGGGTGGCCAGATAGGGAAATCCTTACCGAGGTGCCGGCAGATGGGGGACTCACATCAAGTGGTAAGGGGAAAGTAGGGCGAAGGGGAAAAGACACCTCGGTGGAAGGTGGAACAGTTGGGCACAGAGCTCATCCTGATTCAGGAAACCTAAGAAGAAGCACGGACTGCCTTTCCTAATCCAGCCAACACATCGGAATGGCACATTTTCCTTCTTGCCACATACAGAACCCTCCTGGGGGTAGGAGGGCTGGGAGCACAGCCTCCAGGACAGCAATTCTCAACCTTTTGTCAGGGGGGCTCAAAAACCCCTTTACACTGAAAAATTAGTATGCTAAGGAGCTTTATGTGGGTTATATATTTCGATATTTGCCATATATAACTGAAAAAGTTTTACTATATTTAATAATTCATTTAAAAATAATAGTGGACCTATTAAATGTTAATATATTTTTAGGGAAAAACATATTTTCAAAACAGAATGTTACTGAGAAGAGTGGCATTGTTTCATATCTTTCAAAGCTCTTTGATATCAGGTTTCATAGTAGGCAGCTGGATTCTTAGATCTGCTTCTGCATTCAGTCTGTTGCAATATCACATGTCATGTAGCCTGGGAAAACCCCACTGCATACTCCCAAAAATTTAAGAGTGAAAAAGGCAAAGAGCATCTTGGTATCATTATGAAAGTAGTTTTGAGCTTGAGGAGCCCTAGAGTCCCCCACAGGGCACCACACTTTGAGAACCAGTGGGGTAGGAAATGCTTCTGAGGCTTGAATCATTCTGCTTCTTGTTTGTAATCTTTCCTCTGAATGGAAACACACCATCCCATGTCATGGACAGTGTTGACCTCTTCTATTTGGCACCAATCTTGACTTCACTTTGGAAACCAAGTACTAGGTCCCCACATAAGTGATGGTCCCCACATAAGCCTTGCTGGCCTCCTGAAAACTTGGCAAGGCTCACAGGTGGCTTGGTTGTTTCAGTGCCTGCAGAGCTTACCAGTCAGTCCATGCATTCAGATTGCAGCAGTGATATGGCAGATAGGACCTAGGGGTTCAGAGAGGAGCCTACAGGGAGCCTATGCCAAGTGTCCAGGGGTTTGTACGAGAGTTACCAAGCAGGCAAGAAGTTACTTCCAAAAGAACAGGGACACATGCTTTTGCCTTCTTTTCTTCCATATTTATTTTCGTTTGTACTTGTGTACTCTTGAGTTTGTTGGAATCTGATTCCCCAGGTTTGGTGCTCTTGTGTTTTCCACTTTCAGAGATGTGTCACTGTGAGTGGCCCTTCCTGAGCCCTTTCTGGAAAGCAGTGTCCTGCATCCTGGTATGTGATATATAGGATCCCTCACGAGATTATTTCCTTTACTTCACGTTCTGTCAGCACAAGTTCCCAATAGAAATTACATACATGTTTATATCAAAGGAAAATAATTCTCTAATTCTATCTTCCCTTTTACTCCTCCATCCATAGAGCCTCTGGTACTCTGATGAAGCAGCCCATACTTTTGAAAAATGCTGCAAGCCCATGGGCATGTTGCATCTCTTGTTATCCTGTGCACAGATGGGAGAAGGCAGTGGGATCTAACCTCTGGGCATCTGCTCTGTTCTTTGTATAAAGATATTTATTGACCGCCGACTTGCCAAGTGCCCATTTCTGCACTGGACACTGGGGACAGTAGCAAGCACAAATAGATGTGGACCCTGTCTTTCTGGAGCTTACAGTCTGGCGTTTAGGTAACTGCCGTTGAGATTGTGCACTGTCAGTGTTCACATGAAACATGGTCCTATGCGGAGAACAGTATCCCTTCCAGATGTGTGCTTCAGAGCATGAGCAAGTGCTGGGGAAGCCAGAGTCCCAAACTATGAAGATAGTAATAAAACCGACATTTATTACCATGTGCCTGGCAACGAACTTTCCTTACCTTCCTTCCTCCTTTCTTCCTTTTGTGGAGGAGGTCGCATTCCCTGTGAGGCAGCCAGACTTTGTACAGGAAAATGAGCTCCAGCCTGGTTCCAGTCATGTCACAAGGCCAGTCTTGGGCAAGACACTTTCTCTCTGTGGGCCTCAGTCTCTTCATCTTTGAAATGAGGGTTTGTGTCATTGATGTCCCAGTGGGGGACATTGCAGATGTCCCAAGGAACCAGTGGTTTGCTGGAGCTGGTTTGCACTAGCATCTGTACGCACTTCTTCCCAGTTCCGTGATCAGTGGCATCACACTTTTTAGCTTGAAGTAAGCCGTTATGAGGGTATATTTACACCATTGAAATCTGCAAATTCTATAAAGCAGCCCTACCCCCACCTCCCAATCAAGCTGTTAAAGGTTTACTGGCACACCATTGCTATTGTCAGAGCCAGGGTGATTTTTCTTTGTATTTTAACAGAAACCAAACTCTTTAGCCAGGACAAAAACACTGGATGTGGGGTGTGTAAACCAAGTTCTCCAAAACTTTCGATAGGGAAAAAGCAGCCTATTTTCACTGTATTCTAGAACACGGGTCAGCAAACTTGTCTGTAAAGGGGCAGATAGTCTTAGACTTTGAGACTGTACAGTCTCTGTTGCAACTACCCTGCTCTGCTGTTGTAGTGTCAGAGCAGCCCTGGCAATAATGTAATGAACGGGCACAGCTGGATCCCAGTAAAAATAGATTTACAAAAACAGGTGCTAGGCCACAGTGTGCAGAGTCCTGTCCTAGAATGTCAGAACACGAGCCATGATTCAAGGAGGTAGTTTCATGGAAAAGGAAATTGTTCAGGATTTTATGCATGAATACCAAGGACTTGATACTCCAAGACAGATATAGCTGGAGTGGCAACTGCAAAGGATTTGGAATCAATTGAAAAAGAATCCATGGTAGGTTGTTTAAAGGAAGGCCAGCTGTGTTCAAGTTTGAGGACACAACTGCGTATGGGGGGATGGAGGATGACTTTATTCTCAACTGTTTCTCTAGAGCCATCTCAGACATGCTGGGATGGAGGGACCTGCAGTCTAACCCAGTGTGTGAATTTTGGGTGATCTTATGCAAAAATCAGTCGTGTCTCTAATATCTATTCTGATTCCAGGGGCAGGGACAAATAAAATATTAGAAAAGTAAGGAAAAGCTTCATATATTATACACTCTATGGGTATATGGGTATTTGTATATTTATTTTTATGTATACTTAAGTTCTGTGGGTGAGTGATTACATATTCCATGTATTTAAAATAGCCTTATAAATGTCAGGAAGACAAACATACCAAAGTACTAACGGTAGCCAGTTCTGGGCAGTGGAATGGGGTGGAAAGAAAAAGGGGATTTTTGCTTGTTACTTTTTGTAATACTATTCGTCTACCCTGCAATGCCTACCCTGCAACATTCAGGTATTGCTTTTACAGCCTAAAAACACAATAGAAAATGAAAATTCCAACAACCTAGATTTTTAAAAGGAAGAGTTATTTCTCTAGTAAGAATGTTACTACCGCCTCCCCTCTGCCCAATAAAACAAATTACCTTAATTTTCACATAGCAGTTCTGAACAAGTGTATATGATACTAGTGTATATGAACTCCAAATAATATTTATATAGAGAGAGCCCTCAGGTCAAAACATCTCGTTAAACTACTGTTTCACTTAAGCCCCATCCAGGCTTAGGAGTACCAGATCATAGCGTTCTTTAAGAAACTACCATGCATCCCTTAAACTGCTGTTGTAAAATGCTGTTTCATGAGCTCTTCTGAAGTACAGGTTTTAAGTTTAAAAACGTGTTACCAAGACTCTTCCCCTGCGATCCTATTTTTATGAGAGAGAAGGCATGTGCAAGTATGTAAGGGCGAGCCCATGCACGGTTAGAGGCAAAGAATCTGCCAGACGCTGAGTCCTTTTCTCTCTGTGGTGGGGTACACTTGGTTTTTAATTGTTTTTCATTTTGCTTATCAGTATTTTCTAGCAAGTATTAAACAAGTATTAAACTTGATCTGACCAAAAATACACCCTACAGTTTCTTGTCCATATTGTGCATTGAGAACAACACAGTCACATTCATTTTTCTTAGACTTCCCACCTACTTGCCAAGCAGCAGACCCCTGCTACTCCCTCTTTCCCAGTGGGAAGCAGATGCACAAGTGCACTGCAAGAGTAATGGGGCGTTTGTGGTCCGTTTGTGTCTGTCCACTTTCTTGGAGAGCAGGCTCCAACCTGAGCCCACTCTCTCCCTGCAATTGACCCAGGGCTTAGAAAGTTCTTCATAGGATTAACACCATCACCTGAGAAGCCATCAGCTGATCATCTCCCTAGATCAACTGGCCTTAATATCTTTTTTAGCTATTTTAAATGGAAAATTTTAGACATAACAAGGAAATGGAGAGTAGAAACCCCCAGCTTCGACAGCTAGGAACACTAACATTTAGCTGGTCTTGTTTCATCTATACCTTTCCTCAAACTCTCTTCTTTTTCCCTCTGCCAGTAGTTGGCATCTTTACTTTCAACTATATAAATTAACCAAAAAAAAAGATTCCTTGTCCTGTCTTTTTAGTAACAGGCATGTACTGACTGCCGTAGCAAAATCTTTAAACTCTTCTGCCCGAATGCCAGCCCAGCTGAACCACCAGTGGACCTCAAACATTTGCTGTGTGGCTCTGCTTCTCTGCTGCTGCACTTGCTTGTCTCCCTAATAAGTTGGTATTCCCTCTCTCTTTCTCCCACTTCTCCTCTGTATAAAGCTTATCTCAATTCCCCTGGCTACAGCTTTCTTTTTCCTGTGACCTATATGATTTTCATCGTGCTATAGTGAATGATTTGCATGCTCATCTTAGTCTCCTGGTTAAATCGTACTCTGTATAAAACAAAAGAGTGTTTTCCTTATCTCTTATATTATTTAGCGATGCTTAATGCAAGGTGGATACTCGAAAAATAGATGCTAAATTAATTTAAATTAAGCTCATTGGTGGAAAACTTTTATTATAAAAGAAATGTATCACATTAAAAGAAAAAGTTATAGATATGCCTTTTGTGGTGACCAAGAATATTTTATCTCACCTGAGAGGATTTTAAAAGATTTTAAAGAATTGTGATGAAAAGACTCTTCAATTTGAGCCAATCTAAAAAGGCAACTTTTTTTTGAGGAAAATGTTTTTCTTTATGGTCATTTTTTTCAATTAAATATCTGGAGCCTTTAGGTCTTCTCTGATTTTAGAATGCTTTTCCCCCAGTAGAGTGACTCTGGCTATATTTTAGAATATCCATTGTGTTTTAAAATGTAGATTTAAATCTTCAGTAAAAGAAATAGGCTCTATTCAGGACCCACGTGACCCATGAAGTAAGTTGATATCAATCTCATGAGTAATGGTCTAGGTACCAGGTCTAGAGTTCCCAGCGTACACTGTGTTTTCATCTTTGTCCTTGTTTAGTTATCACAGCAGCCATTGTGAGCGGGGCGAAGCAGTGTTACCTTAAATCTGCAAAGAACCAAAATGAGGTTTAGGGAGATAAAGTGAATCTTGTCTACAGCAGACGATGGCAGAGCCTAATTTTAAGTGTAGATTGGACACCAAAGGGTCTTTTCGATGAGATATTATGAACATGCAAAGACAAGAAACTATCTTTCTAAGCATTATATGCCTCTGGGAGACAGACCAGGTTCTTGAGGTATGTATATATACCTTAATGCCATGGAACTACTGAAGTGACATCACATTCTCTGAAACCATCATTTCCAAGATTCCTCACGTTCTGCTTTAGTCTTTGTTGTAAAAGTTAATCCATCTTCTAATGAATTAGCAAGGCTGCTGTGCATGAGTGCTAGTATGGTTCTCAGTCTCTTTTCCTGACCTAGGGAGAACTCTGGGCAAGCCCATCTTTGGATGGCATGCTTGCCTGAGCTGTTGCTCAGACATTGATGGAGAACTTAATTATTCCTTATGCTCATTATCCTTTTATGACCATTATTGTAAAATTACAATAATGCATAATACATGTTATGGCATAGTTCATGAAGAAAGTATGTCAGTCTAAGAAAGTGTCTTACATGATCTCGCTTTGATTCGAAGAGAGGTGAATCAATCATAGTTGACAATCTGCAGGAGCTATGCTAGGGCAGGCATACCAAAGTACAATTCTGTAATAGTGGTGGGATCAAGACTAGCCTCAGGATTGGTTTCAAGGCTGGTATGTTTCATAAAACCCTTTTTTGCTCAGATAAAGAATCAGTTGCATTTTTAGCTCTGGTGATGTCTATAATATCGACACCAACCCATTCTTTAAAAGTTATCATAGAACTTCTGCCAAAATCAAGAAAATAGAGGAAATAGAGGTTGACTAGCTAATCCTCACTTGTGTACCTTAGAGTGTGAAGATTGTTTTAAAGTGAGATTTAACGTTTAAAAATCCATTTGGTTAATTTGGGTCTTTGTATAAAAAATGACTATAAAATGCTATCATTTATGCTGCCTGTTGGGAGATAGAATGGTGCGAGAGAGTCAGCCCTGGCATCAGGAGGCCCGAGTGTGACTCTCAGCTTGGTTATGTAACAGCCATGAGACTTTGACAAGTTACTTAATCCCCCTGACCCTCAGTCTTCCCACCTGTAAAATGGGGTGGTTATTCCTTTTTCATAGAGTTGCTGAGGGACTTATACAATGTGGGTGAGGTGCCTAGCAGCCCACAAGCACTCAGCACCAGGCTGCTGTGCTTATAGAATGATGTAGCTCCCCGACACCTTGGCATAATGCCTGATAATTGCTGCTGTTCTTCCAAACTTCTGTCCTGGCCCAGACCTCCTGAGCTCCAGGCCCACCTATGCAGCTGCCAGCTGAGCATCATCATCCCAAATTCACCATATCTAAAACCAACATCCTGTTTCCCATCTCGGTCATTGGCTCTGCCAGGAACGTAGGAGTTATCCTCGTCCTCTCTTCATCCTCGTCCTCATACTCACTCTTGGTCCATTCTGCTTTTTTAAACTCTCCCTGGGATCTATTGCCTCCGGTCTCTTTTTCAGACTTGGCTGTGATAGCACTTTATCTGCCTCCCTGACACCAGTGTTCCCCCGAGTCAGCCCCCACCACTACCAGAGTGATCCTTGAAAATCAAATCGGATCTCGAAGATTCCAGCTTAGAATTCTTTGATGGTGCCTCCTTGTCTTTAGAAATTTGAAACTTTCTGTAAAGTTCCTCATGATCTGGACCTTGTCCTTCCCTTTTCCCCTCCTCTTAGCCCTGGCCATGCACCCTGTTTTTCATCTACTTAGAAGTGCTTTATGACTCCCACAGGGGCACCCTTCCGTGCCTTTGCATGTGCAGTTTTTCTGCACAGAATGTTCTTTCCCTGACTCCTTCCTTCTGTGTCATTCTGGAAGGCTCTTGCTGGCGTTGCCTGTACCTGCAAGCCTTCCTGACCTCCTCACATGCCAGATTAGGGGCTCTCCCTAGAGGCTTCTGTAGCATGGACTGCATGATATTGTCATTACCCCCTGGCCAATCTGCATGTGATTGTAGAGCGAGAGCACTTTTATTCCTTTCTCCTGGTAGTCCATAAATGTCAAAGGTAATATGTGAATCAACATCAGTCCCTTCTCTCAGATAATCCAGAGAGGCCCAGGTAACCAGAAGCGTTTTGGTCTAATGCTGCTCCGTTACTTGTCACATCTTTGACCCAATGAAATGGCCATCCTGTATAGATGTCATGCTGGTGTGTGGGCCACTGAGATCGGACTAGAGCATAGTTGCATGAGAGCTGGTCTTTAGAGTCTGATGGATGTGGGTTTGAACTCCAGTTCTCCCTGTCTACACACCTGCGGTCTAGCTTCAGATTTCCAGCTCCTAACCACACAGGTATACTACTATGGGGAAGGAATGTACTGGTCAGAAAAATGGGTGTCGGGTCCTTCTGGCAGTTCTCTTTCTTCTGGAAAATCAGTAAATATATGGGTTTATGCCTCAAACTTCTGAGAACTTTACTATCAAGGCATCATTCTTGAGTCCAAGCAGTTCTAACATGGGTGGAGTAGATGACCTCAGAAACTTGGTGAATTTGTAGAGATAAAAGCTGCCCTGTGAGACCCTGGCAGCCTGACACCCAACCTTTTGTGGTGACTTTCTTTCTACTTCCTAAAATTTGAGTTAGAAAAGTTCATGACCGAGAATCTACAAAATGAGTTCAGGAGCTTGAGGAAATCATGCAGCTTTCTTAAAGAATGGGTATCAGTTAGGCCCACCCCGTAATGCTCTAACAGACTTCAGCTGCCTTCTCCGCCTCTATTCCTGCTCTCAAGACTTAGATGCAGTAGGACTTGGTTGGGGTCTCTGCAGGTGTCATTTTTGAAAACTCTCTGGTGACGGGGGTTGCTGCCAGGTAGGGGACCCACATTCTAAGAAAGCGCTGAGGACTGACCTCAATGAGGAAAGGAGGAGGTCAGGAACAGAGCTCAGGCTGGGTTAGGATGCCTGGTTCTGAGCAGCCCTGCCCTGCTTCTTCCTTTACTTCCTGGCCAAATGTTTCATGACCCCATGATGACTTTCTTTTCTCGGTGCATCTCCTCAATTGTAAATTCTTAAGTTCACCACGACTTTTATGAAACTTTGTTTATATTAGCCCACAGTGATACCAAAAAATAAAAATGACTATTTCTGTTGTTTTGAGTTTTGCTTATGCAATTACTACAATATGAGAGCTGAAAGCAGAGGTCCCCTGTTAGGAACTGGGCCGCACAGCAGGGGGTGAGAGGTAGGCCAGCAAGCGAAGCTACTCTATTTGCAGCCGCTCCCCAGCACTAGCATCACCGCCTCAGCTCACCTCAGATCATCAGACATTAGATTCTCATAGATGCCAAAAAAAGTTGGGGATCACTGAAGGACGTATTGGGTAAGCCTTTCACCTTTTAGGAATTACATATGATATTGAGCCTAGAACTGGGGAGCCTTAAAGAGTCTGGGGTTTTACTTTCTTGCCAGAAAGTAAAGAGCAGGGGCTGCTCACTAAGACAGTTCAGTGACTATGGCCTTGGTCCCCTAAATGCTGACTCTTGCCTTTGGAAGTGTCTGTGGTCATTTGCCGAGTGAGTCATGGTCATTTTTATGGTACATCCTGGAAATTTCCAGTGTTACTTAATAATGAAGTTCAGGGAAACAGAAGACTTAGATTTAAGGAAGTAGCCACTTTTTAAGTGCAATTTTCATATTATGAGTTAATTTCTTATAAAACATTAACACATCCCAGTTTTGGAAATCTACAAGTATAAAGCTAGGAGGGTGCTCTGTCATATGCCTTTAGTCACAATCCCTCAAGTGGCCTACTCTGCTGCTTCCCTTTTCTGCTCTCACTCATTCTGCTCTGGCCTCCATACCTTCCTCAGACCCACCTCAGGGCCTTTGCTCATGATCTTACCCCTCCTCCAGACCACACATAGCTCATTCTCTCACTTCTTTCAAGGCCGTGCTTAAGTGCCTCCGAATCAGTGAGGCCTTCTTTGCTCTCCTGACACACCTCAAGGCCCCAGTGCTGCCGGTTGCTCTTGTCCTGCTTTATCCACAGATCCCGTCACCTTTGACATTCCGTTTTTTATATTTGTTTATTTGTTTAGTCTGTCTCCCTCCACTAAAATGGAAGTACCGTGAGGGCAGGGACTTTGTCAGTTTTGTTCCTTGGTATGTCCCCAATGCCTAAAAGGGTTCCTGGCAAATTTTAAATGTTTAACATAATTATGTGTTGAGTAAATGAATGAATAAATCATAGAATTTTTTCACTCAGAAGAGATTTTTAGATCATTGAATAACCTCATATCACAGATTAGGAAACTGAGGTACAAATAGGTTATCTGGCTTATTCAAAATGAAACTGAGTCATTTAAAAACTATTAACAATTCTTTAAAAAAATCTAGGAATATATGTGGAGCATTCTGGTCAGTTGCCTAGGGTAAGAGAAGAATAAGTGAAATAGACTAAATTAAAAATTTAGCGAAAAGAGACAAGTTATTGTGTGATCTCAAAGCTTTCTGATAGAAGGCAGAGTTTTATTCATTTTTATAGCATAAAGTTCACCTTGCATGTAAAGAGCGCTTGAAAAAAATGTGTTGGTGGATTTAGTTATATTGTTATAAAGCTATTTCTTTTTTCAAGACCCTCCTAAGGCATTAATTTTTTTTTTCATTCTTTTTGCTACAAGTATCACATTTAAGAGCTTTCTGTTTGTTTGTTTGTTTGTTTTTTAATTACTTTTTATGATCCTAAGAGGATCAACGAGATAACTAGTCTCTGGGAAAATTCAGAGATACTTAAATCACTCCAGTTTCCTAGATGCATCTGTATCAAATAAAGCAAAGAACTAAATTTCTAGCTCTCTACTATGTGAAAGAACCAAGTTGACAAGCCATGGTGGTTTGCTGGCCTTAATGGTTGTGACCTCGATCTTGTGTCTGCTCACGCAGGCATCCTTGGAATCTCACTTTGGTCAAAATGTTCTGTATAAGTAGAATGATGTTCAGGTGCATGGAAGTCATTTTGGACTGGGACCAATTAATTTCTCTTTAAAGAGAAAAAAATGAAGCATAGCTAATTTTTGTAGTGAACTGAAGTAAACTCTAGAGATGCAGTGGCATTTAACTTTGGAGTTGGAAGCCATGAAAATTCAGGATGGGTATATTAAGGAAAGTGAGAAGAGAGGAAGAGAGGTGGGTAAACCACATGAAGAAACCTCTTTCTGTTGTTTGCATCGATTTAAAAAATCCATTCTTGTGTGTCTTTAGATATCCTAAATAAACGATTCAGAAAATTTGTTGACTATACTTGAGCCCCCAGAGCAGTGATTCTCAATTACTCAAACTATACAAACTCTCCTAGAAGCTGATATGCCACCCTCCCACCCCCCAAAAGGCTCTATCCTTCCCACTCCATTACTGACAGGATTTCTGCTGCTTCCTACAGGTGCATGGAAATCCTATGGTTGGTTGTAGGGCCTACTCAGATCCATACTTCTTTCTGTCATAAGACAACCAAAGAAGAGTCAGTTCTTAACAGCAGAAGCAGCTAAATCTTGGATTTATATACTCCAAAGCCCGGAAAGAGACCTGAAGAGGTGAATCTTATTTTATCTGATCACTGGCATTAAACTAAAGTCAGTTGACTATTCCAAACATCTCTACAGATCTGGCTGTGCCAAATAGACATCACTGTGTGGCATTCACTGACAGCTGGGTATAGGGTCAGAAATGGTTTAGCAAGAATGATGCTTTAGCTGTGTACTGCCCATATGCTGTATTCAAGCTCCCTCATAAAACCTGTTTGCAGGCTTGCTGCCTGCACTTAGAATCAGTCTGGGTAACAGATAGCAAAGCTGATCCAAATGTGGATTTTTGCCCATGATTTAAGCTAATTGGCCACTTACCTTGCTAAATCCAACTAGGTACTCTATGAATGCAAGTGGGGTGAAATTGTGCATCAGATTTTAGTGCTGCCTAAAGATTTTAGGACTCCCTTCTTGTAAAGGGGAATCTTGTAGACAGTCCTTGCCTCTCCAGGGTTAAAGTCTCATCCACATTAATAGCTCAGTCAAGTCCCCTCAGAGATGAGAACATTTGGTCACCAGAGGCCATATTAGTGTCACTTCATTTGGCCTGTCTGGCAGACAGGCAGTTTACAAAAGAAGAAATTCAGATGTCCAGTAGACAGATGGAAAATTATTCATCTTACTACCAATTAAAGAAATACCCAAGATTAGCTTTTTAATCTCTTAATGGCAAAAAGTGAAAACAAAATGATGTTGCCTGGTTTAGACAACTCCATTCACTGCTTCAGAGAAGAGTCATAAAACTGGTGTGGCCTTTCCCAGGCAACCTGGTGATGTATAACAAAATGGAAATGGGCAAATCCTTTCACCCAGCTGTCCTACTTCTAGGAATTGAAAGCTAGGAATCTATTTTAAGAAAGTGGATTAAGGATCTACTCAAAGAAGTGTGTACAAAGGTTGGTGCGTTGTTCGAATGTTAATATTTGGAAACAACCTAAGTACAAATGATCCCCAATTTACGATGTTTTGACTTACGATTTTTTGGACTTTACTGTGGTTCATGTGGTGATACACGTTCAGTAGAAACCCTACATTGGATTTTTAATTTTGATATCTTCCCGGGCTAGTGATACGCGCTGTGATAACTTTCTCATGATGCTGGGCAGCAGCAGTGAGGTGTTTTTTCCCAACTGTAAGCTAATGTAAATGTTCTGAGCATGTTTAAGGTAGGCTAGACTAAGCCGTGGTATTCAGTAGGTTAGGTGTATTAAATGCATTTTTGATTTTTCGATATTTTCAACTCACGATGGGTTTATTGGGATGTTACCCCATAGTAAGTTGAGGAGCATGAATATTTTGGTAAGGTTTTAAATAAATTATTAATACCAGAGTGACAGATTTTTATGGTGTAGTTAAAAGTGATATAAAATATCATATGATTGCCCTATAAAGAAGTTTGTGGTCAATTTCTGAGTGAAAAAGCAATTTATAGAATATTTTTTTAAAGAAATCCAAATACACTTAAAAACCTTGTAAAATGAAACTCCAAACCATAATATTACAGATTACTTTTATTTTCTTCTTTTTGTTCACCTGCATTTTCTAATGTTTCTACAATGAGCATCTATTTCTTAGTGTAATATTTTTACCACCCGAGAAAATGTGGTTTAGCAACAAACTTGATATCCTACTGGGATTGAAGGAGGAGGAAAAGGGGATGGGAGTGGGGATGAGAAGGAAGGGGTCCGACTTGGATTGATATGTTTGACTTTTATGAGTATAGAGCTGTCCATCTAAAGTTAAATATGAACCATTCATGGATTTTCTTCAGAACCATTTTGCTGCATTGGTGGATAATGAAGGACATATTTGGGGGAGCAAGGTGGGTTTATCTAAAGTCACAAGTTTACTTTTAAATAAATCCTCATCAGGCATTATAAAAGAAAGAACTGCATATTGTAGTTCCAGGAACTTTGCGAACTGTTCTAGCTTCCTTTCAAAAAAAACATTGCTGAAGATGTCAAGTTCTCATTTTATAGAAACACCGTGCCTTCCTATATGAAATATCCTCTAAAGATATATATGTAAAAATTTTAAATGACTGCTTCAGCTTTTAAAAAAGTAAGCAATGAATGAATTCATGCTTATGGAAAATAGAATTGGATTATATTCAGAGATATAGAACATAAAAAATTAAAGCCCTCTCCCGCCACACCACTTTGTACAATGTATTCTTCTATTTGGGAATAATCAATGTTAACTTTATCGTATATCTTTCTTTTTTGTGTGCATTTTCATATGTAATGATATGTGTGTATATGAATGAATATGTACAAGTAATCTTGAAGGTTTTTAACTTAAATTAGGTTCTAGTATATATATTTTATGCAACTTGTTTTATTTCACTTATTAGCTCTTTAATGTGAATGTCTGCTTACATTTCTGCTGTCGAATCTGAGTAAGGAATTGTATGTTTAATATTCACATCGATAATTGCCCTTACTTCTCTGCCTCTCTTGGAATAAACTGGTCACTCAGGGCAGATTGTCAAAATTTAACCATAAGTTGTTTTTCCAAAGTTTAGCTATCATTCAGTTCTCTGGCAATCTGAAACACATGGAAGATTCAGTAAATAATTATAGAACTAACTCACAAAATTACCAGAAGGTTTTGATATGGCTAACCAGTGCTTTTTTCAACACTACTTATGAAGGATTTTTAAGTATTTTTTTTTTCCTTGCTAGAAATTTGTATTTCACTGGGGTAGGGGTAATCAACTATATTTCCTTCTACATTCCTGTGACCCCAGGCAGTGACTTTTTTCAGGGCCTCTCATCAGGTATGCTACATCATCTCCAGGGTTCTTTATGGAAGGCTCAGCATTCTCTCATTCCCTCTCATTGCCTCCTTATCATCTAAGGTCAACATGTCCCTAGGGCGAGGTGATGGGTTAATGCCATGCCGCTTATGCGCAAGCGAAGGTGCCTCTACAAGTCACTTGCAGGTGTCCTAAATTGAGGCCAAAAGCTTTGTTGGCAGTTAGACTGTCTGTGGTTGGGGAGGAACCCTAGCTTGGAACTCTCTCCACCATCTAAGATCTGCCTGCTTGTGCCTCCTGTTTAGTATTTTTAGTTATTTGATTTAAAAATCTGGTGGTCAATACTATTCCCCACCCCCACTCTTCTATGCACAAAATGTACCTGTGGGGATCCTGACATTGTCCAAGTCACTCAGCCAGTATTTCAGGAAGGGTTAGCTTTGAAAGACACTGTTTCTCTAAATAACTGCCTTAACTTTCAAAATGTGAACTAGGTGTAGGGTTTCAGGTACAATGCAAGTGTCTCTTTTTGGATTCCTCTTGTATAAGAGCTGTTCCCGTGTCTGATGTGATCGGTCGGCAGCCCAAGCATTCTGAAAGCAAGTGTTCAAGAAAGAAAGGTTCTAAATGAGCTCCAGCTTCGCTGCTTAAAAGATGTCATTTCTCCTTCTTTCCTTTTCTTTAAAAAAAAAATCTCTTTTTTCTTTTTTACCTTTTATTTATTCATTTATTTATTTATTTATTTTGTAGAGAATTTTTATATGAGTTTATTTGAGTTCAACAGAGAATATACCTGGAAGCAAGATCTCAAACAGACTGAGAAGAATGCTTCCCTTTTTCTTTTTCTCTTTTCCTTTACCTTTAAGTGATCCCATCTCATTCCCTGGAACAGAAAAGGCAGTGAACCAAACATATTTCCATGAATACTAACTCTT
>NW_011889254.1:41528-84928 GCF_000151845.1 Pteropus vampyrus | reverse complement strand
TTTGAAAGACACTGTTTCTCTAAATAACTGCCTTAACTTTCAAAATGTGAACTAGGTGTAGGGTTTCAGGTACAATGCAAGTGTCTCTTTTTGGATTCCTCTTGTATAAGAGCTGTTCCCGTGTCTGATGTGATCGGTCGGCAGCCCAAGCATTCTGAAAGCAAGTGTTCAAGAAAGAAAGGTTCTAAATGAGCTCCAACTTCGCTGCTTAAAAGATGTCATTTCTCCTTCTTTCCTTTTCTTTAAAAAAAAAATCTCTTTTTTCTTTTTTACCTTTTATTTATTCATTTATTTATTTATTTATTTTGTAGAGAATTTTTATATGAGTTTATTTGAGTTCAACAGAGAATATACCTGGAAGCAAGATCTCAAACAGACTGAGAAGAATGCTTCCCTTTTTCTTTTTCTCTTTTCCTTTACCTTTAAGTGATCCCATCTCATTCCCTGGAACAGAAAAGGCAGTGAACCAAACATATTTCCATGAATACTAACTCTTTCCCCTCCCAAACAAGAAAGAACATAGGGTAACACTCTACCGTTACTCCAAAACTCCACATTGACTCTGATAAATTTGAATGGGGATTAGATGAAACAGAAAAATGTAGGAACCAAACAGAGTGAGGGGATGATGGGAGGTAAGAAAAGAAAAGAATTGAAACTGAGTCTGCGCTTTATGTGTATGTGGGAAGTAGGCAGGGCTCCCTGGCCAGATGGTAGGGTTCCTAGACAAAACCCCAGTCTTAGGATAATTTTGGAGTTGGCAGGAGCCGTGGTGTTTCTCAGGTCTCGGGGATGGGGTGGTAAGAGTCTAGCCAGGGTAAAGCAGACCTAGGAAGCACTCATGGAGCCTAGGTTCTACTTTGGATCTGGACCATTCCCAGGCCAAAGGTCCTTCCTCTCATCCTCTCTTTGGAACGCCGTTGTATTCTGGCGTTCTCGTGGGGTTACAAAGCCTTGAGAATTCCCGTGAGCAGATTTGAGTCAAGGGTGATAGTGCGAGTGGAACCGTGGGGTGGCTCACTGATTTCCGAAGCCCTCCAGGCTCATGTAGAGGGGCTGTTTCTTATCTTCCAAGCAAAGCCAGTTTCTAGGTTTGCCAGAACGCAGCTGCTGCTCTTTCCACTGTCCCGTGGCTCAGTCAAGGGTGGCAGGGACATGTAACAATGCCTAGCTCAGAGGAGGGTGCTGGGTGACCCCTGCAAAGGAGTAGAGACAACTCCAGTTTCAAAATTGAGTCTTGTGGGAGAATTTCTCAGGCCCATGAGTCAGTTCTGGCTTTTTTCAGTTTTGGGGAGTGGTTGGTGACCTGCAGCCAGCATCACTTTCAGAATAGGAATTGCTGTACCCAGAGAGGCAGTGTGGGGTAGGTGGAAAGAACCAGAGTTCAAAACCTAGCTCCTCCTCTTACTAGATATATACCCTTAGGCAAGTTTTTCCACCCCTCTGAGCTACAGTTTCCTCAGCTATAAAATGGGAATAATGATATGCCTTAATTTACAGAGATGTTGCCAGAGTTTAAAAGATCATATAAAGCACTTGGTGTGTGCTGACACTTAGTTATTAGTAACTAATTCCACTCTCCTTAACTTATGCAAGTCAAATTTTCTTTATTAATGTAGAGAAACCAGATAATGACCTAGTTGTTAAGGAAAAAGGGAGGCAGACAGTAGAACACTTCACACAAGCCATCTGCAGGAGTCGTACTCACTATATGCATCCTGAAATACCAGCCGGCTTTGTAGGGTGATAGGTAGGAACAGCAGGAATTGTGTAAGGCTTCCAAAATTATGTCCAGGGCATTTGTAAGCCACAGAGAAGTAAATTGACACATTTTGTCCTCACTGTCTTATGGCAGATGTGGATACAACTTAGCAACTGGTTTAACTACAGAATTTTGGCGAACTTGGGGTCCCTTGCCCTTTAGGGCTTGACACAGAGATAGGGATGATTCTGAGACTTTTTAAAGATATGAATGACCCTCCCTGCCTGGTTCTACAAGGGTTTTCCACCACTTCCCCCGGATGTGGAGATTCCGACATGACCCACAGCCTCTGTGGAGACACTCTTCTGTTGATCCGTTTTCCAGGTAGACGAAACAACAGTTTCACCATTTCAATTACTACTGTTTGAGGTGGAAAAGTTGGGGCAGTAGCATCAGTAACAAATCAAAGGGAAAATAATGTTATTGCCTTTTTAAATTTACACCTTCAGAATTCTAGTTCGTGGAATGATTAGTCTCATTTTCTGAGCCCACGGATTTGTAAATTTCTGCAGATAAGCTAGCCTGTTTCTCACTAAAAGGTGTATTTATATGGATTTTTTCCTCTTGATTGGATCCTTGTTTAATGGAGATGAATAACAAATCTCTTGTATTTGTGGGCCACTTCATCTTAAATGTACTCTCTCAAAAACTAAAGCCACAGTCCTCCCTCCCAAAGCAGTCCTAACATCCTCAATCCTCCACACACAGAGTTGTTGTATTTCATCTCTCCCCTGGTGATTCTCCATTCACTCAGCAGCCATTTTTCTCTAAATTTTGCCTCTTCAGCTTTTAATCCATCCACCACGTTTTTTTCCATTTCGGATGCCACCTTCCCATTGCCTGCCCTGGTGCCCTCTCACCTCTACCCTTTCTGTAGTTTCCTACCTGAATTTTCTCTCTCTGGTTACTCTAACCTTCCTCTAAGCCAGTACTTTTGACAGGTTCGGTTGGCACAGGTCACAGACTGGTGAACCACCAGTCAAATAGAGTCCACAGGCGTGTTTGGTTTGGCCTTCATGCTGCTGAAACATAGAGTAGTTTAGAAATATTTAGTTACTAAAATTTATAAATCAAGAGAGTACATGCAAAAACCCAGGTGACCAGCCTTGGCTGGAACCAAAGGGCTACTGCCCCCTTCAGCGTACACGCACAGCCCAGGCTGGCTGGTCCCTTTGCAGACTGTTTCACTTGCATCTGTCCCTTTCTTGAACCAAAGAGGCATTTCGGTTGTGACCCCGTCTCCCTTTTAGACATGGTCCTCCCTTTTTCATTTGCTTTTCATGGTCCCTCGCTGCCTCCTCAATTAAGTGTAAGTTCCTCACCTAGCACTCCAGTCAGTGTCCAGCGATGGATTCTCATACTGAACATGTGTCAGAAACACTTGGAAGATTAAAGACTGATTCCTGTCTTAATCCACCTCCTCCAGTCAATTCTAATTTGGTAGTTCAGACGAGACACTCAGAAATCTGTATTTTAACAAGAAAGATCCCAAGTAATTCTGATGTAGAAAGTCTAAGGCACATATTTTCATAAGCACAGTTTCAGTATGTTCCAGCATCCCTTGCTGGCCTTTCTTTAGTTTCAGTTCTAGAATTCCTAAAGAAGGAAATCGATTGGCCCAAATTGCATCGGATACATGCAAAAACTACATGGGACTAGGGCAAGGAAGCAATTCCCAGCACAGAGGCACTGGCACACAACCGCACTCTCCTCAGGGTTCTCTTGTCCCCATTACAGGTGTCTGGTTTATCCTCCCACACTAGTAACTCCAGAAGGCAGGGGCTGTTTCTCAATCAGCTGCCTATCCCCAGAACTAACCAGTACTGGACTTTAGACAGAGTAGATGTACAAATACCTATTTCTTTTAAACTCTTAACAAGTTTTCAACAAATTATATGTGTACATAGTTAAAAATGCAAACAATACGAAAAGATATACAGTGAAAACTGAGGCTTCCTCACACTCCTGATTTGAGGACCCTGTCGCTTTTAAAGAAAACTGTTCGTTTTATGTTTTAATGAAGATATGGGTCTGTCTGTGGGGGGAAAAAAGGCCCATTTGTAACTCTTTATCCACAAATAGACGTTTCCTATGCATGTTTTTTCTTGTTTTACAGTAATAGGTTGATCATTCCATGTCAGTTATCCCGAAATTATGTTGAGTAGTTAAATGTTTACTCATAAAAACCCTGGATTAAGTAGGGAAATATTTCTGTTTTTATCTTAAAATTAAGACTGTTGGGGAATGAATTGATTAAAGGACTTTTGCCCAAGGGGTAGGACTAGAAAGCAAGTCTTCTAACTCCCACCCCGATGTGTTCTGCTCTAAGCTATATATAGTTACTTGAAATCACTGTTTATCTGTGTGGAACCCGGGAACAGTGTCCTGCCTTGTTTACCGCTTATTTTTTATAAAAAGAGAATTTAAGTATAGGAGAGGGAAAAAAAAATGGCGTAGGTGATAGAGGCTTCTTTCATTCCTCTTGCGACCAAATAAGTTGTGACAGAAACACAGAGCAAACAGCAAGAAAAATCGCCTAGGATCTAGACGAACAGAAGCATTACAACAAGGGAGAGAAATAATCAACTTGCAACAGTAGAAGGTCGGAGGAGAAGAAGATGCAAGGCTGCCCGGTCCACAGTGGCTGACACAGAGTTACGTCAGCAACAGTCGGCAGCTGCAACACCTCTTAAAGGTGCCCTGTCCGCGAGTGGATTTTTGCGGTGACGGATCTGCTCGCTCTGAGCACCAGCACCGGGTAGGCTGCACAGGGGTCACCAGGGACTTACTGGAAGACACTGAATTGTCAGAGTGAGGGCTGGAGGCGAGGCTCTCCTCTGGGAAGAAGTGAGCAGTATCCATTGTTCCTCTGTTGTGCCCTCCCCTCAGTGTGCCCCCTCAGCACCACCATAACGAGAGGACATCAAACTGGATAACAGAGGATAACATGCTCTGCCCAGAGGATTCCCTGAAACTCCACCTCCCTCAGCTCGGAGTGCCACTCAAGCCACATCCAAGTGTATCCTCAGTGAGTCAGGTGCTCCATGATGAGCAGCGCCTAGACTTAACGCTGGTGGCAGCTGGCCTCGGTTTCTGGCATAATTTCTTGAAGTTTATAGTTATAAGCACAGCATCTGTAGATTGCTTGCTGAATCTCAACAGGTGGCCCCGGAGGGGTACAGGCTGGGGTTGAACTTGGCCCGCAGCTGAACCCCTCTCAGGACTGTGCCTCTGGACAACTACTACATAAAGCCGCACTAATAAGACCGGGAGATTTAGGAACTTTGCATGGAAACTAACACAGAAGGCAGCCAAAATAGGAAGACAAAGAAGCAGAAACCATATGAGAGAACAGAAAAGAGACCCAGGAATAATGAATCAAGCAATCTAACAGATGCAGAGTTCAAAACACTGGTTATAAAGATGCTCAATGAACTCAACGGAAGTGTAGGTGAATTCAGTGAGAACTTTAACAAACAGATAAAAAAAAAACATAAAAATGGAAATGGAAATTATAAAAGGGAACCAGTCAGAAACGAAGAACACATTATCTGAGATGAAGAGTATATTAAAGGGAATCAACAGAATGGATAAAGAAGAGGACTGAACCACCAATATAGAGGATGGGGAAGCCAAGGACACTCAATCAGAATGGCAAGAAAAAGAAGCCAAGACTATAATAATAATTTAAGGGCTCTCTGGGACACTATTAAATATAAAAATATCCGTGTCATAGGTGTACCTGAAGGAAAACAAGACGTTGAAAAGCTATTTGAAGAAATAATGATGGAAAACTTCCCTCACTTGGTAAAGGAAATAAACATACAACCCCAGGAAGCTCAGAGAGTCCCAAGAAAGAAGAACCCAAAAAGACCAACACCAAGATACCTCATAATTAAAATTCCAGAGGTTAAATACAAAGAACTTTAAAAGCAGCAAGAGAAAAGCAGGTAATTACCTACAAGGGAGCACCCAGAAGACTGGCTGCTGGTTTCTCAAAAGAAACTATGCAGGACAGAAGGGTTTGGCACAAAATATTCAACATGATGAAAACCCAGGATCTACAGCCAAGAATACTTTATCCAGCAAAGCTATCATTTAGAGTCGAAGGACAGATAAAGAGCTTCCTAGACAAAAATAAGCCAAAGGAAGTTATCAACACCAAGCTAGTATTACAGGAAATGTTGGAGAGACTTTCTTAAGAGAAAAAAATATGTATCAAAAACAAGAATAAAGAATGGTAATACATTCCCTTCAACAAGTACCTCAAATGGAAAAGAATTAAGGGCTCCAACCAAAAGATAGAGTTGCTGAATGGATAAGAAAACAAGACCTCTATATGTGCTGCCTACAAGAGACTCACGTCAGATTAAAAAACACACACAGACTAAAAGGAAGGGGATGGAAAAAGATATTGCCTTGATGGACCTAGATAGAGGTTATTGCACTGAATGAAATGAGTCAGAGAAGGACAAATATTGCATGATTTCACGTACATGTGGAATCTAAAGAACAACAACAACGGCAACAACAAAAGCAGAAATAAACTCATAGATACAGAGAATATTTTGGGGGACAGCAAATAAAAACAAAGTGATTAAGAGGTATAAATGGGTAGTTGCAGAATAGACAGGGGGATGTAGAGTGTGGCATGGGGAAGACTGTTGATAATGTTGTAGTATATATGTAAGGGGGAAGAGGAGTACCAGATTAGTGGGGTGATCACTTTATGAGTTACCTGGATCTCTGATCACTATGCTGTACAACTGAAACAGGTATATTATTGTATGCCAGCTATAATTGAAAAAAAAAAAAGAACTAATTGAATTATGCAATGAAAATAAAAGCAACTAATTGTCTATTATATTTCAATAAAGCAGGGGATAGGTAGTGGGGAGAAGATACCTGAGAAGTCCTGCTCAGAGCCGGGCTAGAGAGTCCCCTGGGGAGTTTGGACTTTAATTGCACCACAGTGTACCATAAGAATTCCCTGATGTGACTACACTGTTGCTTCCAAATGCAAAAGTGAGTCAGGAAGACTTCTCACTAACACGTTTATTTAAAATGCTGCAGAGCTGCTTTCAAAGTTCAAGTTTTATACAATTGCATAATGTCACCTGCTATGAACTGCTTACCTCCTATCAAGCAAGACATGAGTCCAACTCAGAGGTCTGCTCAGATATTCAAGATTTACCATGAGACACCTCCTTCATTTCTCATCTTTTTATTTATCAGTGGAAAGTTGTAGAAATAAGACAAAAGAAGTTCAGGATTTTATACTCTCTCAAAAGGTGAATGCTAGCTTTCTCAATAGCTTCACAAAGCTCATTTTATTTGCTAAGAATATCATTTTTGTATTATTTAGGCCCCACCTTCCTCCTCCTTTAAAAAAATGAGTGATTTCTTAAAGTGAATGTGTATGATAATTCTTAAAGGGGGCAAATGCTCATCAGAATAAATGAGGTCCAGCTTTGAGAGTAAACATTAAACGTTCTTGTTCCTTTTCAGGGACACGTGGCCATCAGGAACCATGAGCAACCCATTTGTACACCTCGCTGAGCCTTTGGATCCTGCACAACCAGGAAAGAAATTTTTCAATTTGAATAAATTGGATGATTCAAGATATGGTAGGTCCCTGGCTCTATGAAAGGATTAACTAGTATTTTATTTTCACCTAGTTTGTGGGTTTCTGAATGTGTACTGAATGTGTCCTAAACTCATACAATATCTTCATATTTTAAACTTTTGAGATCAGTTTATATTTACCCTCTTTCCCTGTTGGGAGAATAGTCTGATGCCTCTTATCAACTTTATGTAGAGTTCTTATAATAAGGTGTCTCATGGTTTTTGTTTGTTTTGTTATGCTTTCTCCTTTATCCTAGAACGCTTACCATTTTCTATCAGAGTTCTCCTGGAGGCAGCCATTCGAAACTGTGATCAATTTTTGGTGAAGAAAAATGATGTTGAAAATATCCTAAATTGGAATATCATGCAGCATAAGAACATAGAAGTGCCATTTAAGCCTGCCCGTGTCATCCTGCAGGACTTTACGTGAGCCTAATATGTCACTGAACTCTCTTCTACTCTGCCTTTCTTGTCAGACTTTAAAGAAGCTTTAAAAAAAAAAACTAAAAACCACAGTGACCATATAATTTATCGCCCAATATCCAGACACTTTTGAAAATGAAAGGGGGCTCTTAATCCCACACAGCACGAGATTGTCTCAGGCAAATCAGGTTGTGTAATCACTGCACCTTTCCAGTGGCAAAGGTCATTGTCTTTGGTCTTGGGGAATCACAATTCTAAGTATACTAGCGAAAGGTGAAAGAAATAACATAGAGTAGAGCTATCTTGGAATCTTTTTTTCCCACATGTCCTATCACCCAGGGAGCCAAGTTTCAAACAGCTGCCCTTGGAATATTAATATGACGTGTAGTTCACAAGGCCTGACCTGTTGCTCTTCAGCCTCAGTTTGCCTCCTGCTATTCCCAGGAATCTTTGTTCCCCATCAGACCTCTTTTTTGAGATAATACTACCTTTCCATTTTTTACATGATGTTAATATATTCCTCCTGGAGACCAAATTTAATTTTTCTAGAGGAAGAGCACCCAAATTTTATACTCTAATATAATGAAAAGGAAGGATTCACTTATAAATTTGACTCACAGCCTACTTTTCTGAATTATATCCATTCTTTTAAATCCGGTCTGAAGTTGAAGATGTAACCCATATGTCTTGTCCAGGTCTTTGTCAACTCACCATGTGAATGGGAAACAGTCATGACACTAAAAGTTTTAGAGTTTTTAAGCACCAGCTTCACTGGAGTTTCTCTATTTAGACTATATTGTTTATTAACTTTAATGTTTTGATAAAATTGCATATAGAGATACCGCTGAGTCATGGCCCGTACTACCTAGGTGATTTCTGCTCAAGGAAATGGAGTTAGAAACTTTTCACTTTTCTGAGTCCTTCATCGTTAGCTTCACTGATGAGACAGTCTCATTGCCAATTTTGTCAATGGAGACAAAAGCTGAAAAACTCACTTATATGTGTTTAACAGATTTATTTTCTGTTTAATTCCTTCTTTTCTTAGGGGCGTTCCAGCTGTGGTTGACTTTGCTGCAATGCGTGATGCTGTGAAAAAGTTAGGAGGAGATCCAGAGAAAATAAACCCTGTCTGTCCTGCTGATCTTGTAATTGATCATTCCATCCAGGTTGATTTCAACAGAAGGTGAGAGATTAAACTGAATACCTGGGTTTTATGCTTTGTGCAAAATCATGGCATGCAATTCTTTGTGTGTGTGTGCATGTAATTAAATAAAAGAAGAAAATCTTTAAAAGGTATATTCAGAAAAACTCAAACTTAATAGAGATTTTCCAGTGAAAAATTTGGGAGGTAGGGGGCAGTGAATTAAAAATTCTTTTTTTCTATTTATTTCTTGGATAGGAGCAGCCTACGTTTAAATTTAGCTTGAAGTCTGGGTGAAAAACACATGAATTTCTGCCATTAAAGTTTGTCAGTACAAGTAGGTATTTGACTTTAAGAGAGCTTGAAGTTTTTTTTGTTTTTTTTTTTTAAACCACTGGAGTCTTGTTGTTTTTTTGATCCCAAGTAACTGTTTCATCTGGCTATCTCTGTCTCTCCATGTGGGTTTCCATAATCTTTTCCTTTGTTCGTTCTTATATTGTTTGGGATATCTGCTTCTCTTTTCCTGCCAGAATCCTACCATTAGCCCTAAAATCTCAGTGGCAGTCAATAATAAGAATTTATTTTTTACACATCTACAAGTTGGTCATACAGCGGTCTCCAACGTTTTTGGCACCAGGGACCAGTTTCGTGGAAGACAGTTTTTCCACGGACTGGGGCGGGGGAAGGAGGGGATGGTTTCAGGATGATTCAAGTGCATTACATTTATTGTGCACTTTATTATTTTTACATTGTAATACATAATGAAATAATTATACAACTCACCATAATGCGGAATCAGTGGGAGCCCTGAGCTTGTTTTCCTGTAACTACATAGTCCTACCTGGGAGTGATGGAAGACACTGCCACCCAAAGTGTGTCGCATATGTCTAGTCTATTCCATAATCTCGTTTTGCTTGCTGTCACTGCAGAAGACCCTGCTTCACAGAGATAGGATGTTGGAAATGGAACTTTTCAGTGCTTTTGTGGCATTCTCAGAATATTCCACCCTGACTTTAATCCAGAACATGTGGAGATTTGAAAATGTTTCAAACATACTTTTAAGGCCACTGTCATTTGCAGTCTCATGCAGTTGATCCTCTTCTAGCATGGACAAAGTCGATTCACCTAGCTTATTTACAAATGGGTCATGGATCCATTCCTTCCCAGTTCGGGGATCTTTTGTGGTTGGCAAGTAATGTTTAAACTCTTTAAAGCTCTAGAGCAACTCTCGTAACTCAAAAACTCTGGCCAGTGATCTGCCTTTAGAAAGCCATCTCACTTCTGTGTACAAGAGAAGACAGATGTGCTTTGTGTCCATCTCCTCACAGAGCTGTGCTAACAGATGTGAGTTAAAGGCATGTACTTTAATGTGGTTGGTCCTTTTAAATCACATCTCGCAAAACATAAGTTCAGATGACATATCTCAGCTAGCCAGCTTTTCTCTATGGATGACACAGTGCATAGACATTGAGAAGCGACCTCTTTGACCTGAGTGGTGAAACCAGAAAGCCGTCCGATCATGGCAGCCGCTATGTCCGTGCGTATACCGATGCAAAATGACCAGTTCAGTTTTCCTGATATGTAAACATTCAGAGTCTTGAATAGTGCTGTAGCTGTGGTGTTTGTTGGCAGTAAAGGTGCACATAACATATCGTCATGCACAGCCTCCTGAAAAATATATCACACAAAAACTAGCTTTGTTGCCTTGTCAACATCAGTAGACTAGTCAACCTGGATTGCGTACCACGGTGACTCAGTAATCCTCTCTAACAAAGGTGCCTCAAGATCCTCTGCTAGTTCATCAATCCGTCTAGTTATGGTGCTAGCCAAAAGAGGAGCACTTGCCACCTTTTGAACTGCAGCCTTTCCTAAAACTTCACAACAAATGTCCTTAGCAGCAGGCAGGGTCAAACTCTTAATTGTAAAGGGCTTCTTAGCTTTAACCAGTAAGAATGATGCTCTCAGTGCAGACACATTTGATGAAGTGGTGGTCTTCAATAATTGCTTCTGTTTTACGTATTCACATTTTTTTCTTTTAAAAAAACTCTAAAGGCTTGTCTTTTAATGTAGGGTGCTTAGTCTCCATGTGGCAAAGCAGTTTTGAAGGTTTCAGGGCTTTGTTGGATAGCTGGTTGCCACATATACAAAGTGGGCTTGGAGAATATGAATCACCTGTTGCAATGAACCCTTAATTTAAGTAGGACTCTTGGTATTTTCTTTTAAATGCAGCTTTCTTTTTGTTGGCAGTCTTTTTGTTTAGAGTCTTCTGCTGTCTCATCACTGGGCCTTTCCCCCTTTTCGGAGAAGCTCTCCAGTGGTATTGTTTTTTACTCATTCTGGCTAAGTTTAGTTTGTGGGCTTACCACAACTCTGACTAAGTATACAGTGCGGGAAAGAGGAATTGATGGAAGTAGTAAATAAAATAATGGGCGGGCCATACATAGACTAAAATAAGTATTGGATTCTGACTTTAAGCCTGCCACCAGATGCAGCTGTACAACTGAAGTATATCAACTCACTTGCCACTCTGAAGCCTACCATCAGATGCAGCTTAATTGTCACTTGCCACTCACTGATAGAGTTTTGATATGAGTCTACAGGCAGTTGATTTATTATGGTCTTTGTGCAGTCAAACCTCTCTGCTAAAGTTAATCTGTATTTGCAGCCACTGCCCAGCGCCAGCATCACCACCTCAGCTCCACCTCAGATCATCAGGCTTTAAATTCTCATTAAGAACCATGCAGCCTAGATCCCTCGCATGCACAGTTCACAGTAGGGTTCACACTCCTATGAGAATCTAATGCTTGATGATCTGAGGTGGAGCTGAGGTGGTGATGCTGGCGCTGGGGAGTGGCTGCAAATACAGATGAAGCTTTGCTCCCTCCCCCACCACTCACCTTCTGCTGTGCAGTCTGGCTCCTAACACACTATGGACTGGTACCGGTCCATGGCCTGGGTGTTGAGGATCCCCTGGGTTAGGAGGTCAACTGATCTAAGCTGAGCGTAGAAGGACAGCTCTGCTTCATCCAGCCCTGGCTAGGTTGACTGCTTACACTGCACTGCACATATGCAAGGCAGCTGGGACAGTGGCATTCCGTGTGTGTTTCTTTTGGTGGTCCAGGCTGAAGGAGAAAGCAGCTGATCACAGAGGCTCAAGAGGGCAAGCAGGAACCCACAATATTTTGAGGCCTAGATCAAAACAAGTCACACAGTCAAACCTAAAGTCAAAATGGAGAGAATATTGGCTTTTGTAGAAGTAACTGCAAGATTATGCAACAAGAGAGAGCAACCAGGTCCTGCTAGAAGGTTGGGATCTGAACTTAGAAGTATAACTAGATAAAGTATGATCATCTATCTGTGAAGAAAGAAATAATTATTCTATATACAGTGCTAGGAAAATTAATTATTTGGTAAAGGGAGCAGTTCATATACATTGAAACATTAATCTTTAAAAAAATTAAGTTAAAAAATTTAACAGAAAATTTAGGGATATATATGTCAAATGTCTTGATGAGAGAGATCTTTCTAAAGTTAGAAGCAATGAACGAAAAAAAAAGTGCGGGAAGGGAATCTATAGATTTAATGACTTCAAAGTTAACAAGAAATAACGTAAAAAATATTTGCAACAAATAGGACAAAAGATTAATATCCTTAATGTAAAGAGTCTGTATATTCAATTTAAAAAATAGTAAACAGGAAAGTGAACATTTTACAATAAAAGAAAATGTAAATGGTAAACAATATATAAAGCCTTTTCAACCTTACAAGTCATAAAAAAGTAAATTAAATCATTGAGATAGCATTTTCTCATCAATATAGTTAAGAGTAGAAAATAAACATTATAAAGGTGTCATGAAGGAGATACTTTTATACACCACTAAAGCACTGTAAATTAGAAATGATGAAAGCAATATGTATTAAGGTGCTTAGAAACTGAGATATTCTTTGTCCTGGAATTTCTACTTCCAAACTTATGCTTAATAGATACATGAAATTCAGAAAAAGCTTAATAAATAAATAGTGTTTGTTAAGGTATTATTTCTATTAATGAACACCTAGAAGCATTCTAAATGTCCAACAAAGGAGAACGATTTATTAAAGTATGGTATGTCTTTAAAGTGAATTATTAGGTAACTTTTACAGTTATAATGTGCTACATAACACTTGGAACATGTTTGTGTCAGTTCAATGAGCCAGGTGTAAATTTCAAGTATAGACTGATCTCAGCATGATGAAAAGTTATGTAGAGATTAAAAGATTGGAAAGAGAAGGTGGTAAACCGATTATTTCTAGGATTGTAATTGTTCTTTATTTTTACAATAAGTAGCTATTGCTTTATTATAAAACATCATTTAAGAATACAAAACAAACCATTTGAAGGGGGAAAAGGCAACCATTATTTGCTTCCTTGGGGATTTAAGTGGGTTCTGTACAGCCTCAAGAGAAATGTAGAAACTGGTCATTCTCGAATTAGTGTTGCCAATATCCAAACAAATAAATGCAGGGTAAAGAAAAATCTGCTTTATCTTTAACTGACAGTTCTTGGAACAAAACGTCTGGATACTTGCCAGTTCTTTCCTTTCCTTTGGACTCTAAACCCATCCTTAGGCAACATCTTTTTTTCTTTTTCTTTCTTAAATCACATGATCTCAATTGAATGTTTTGATTTCAGAGGGAAGAGTTAAATATATATATATACACACAATGTTATCCTATTTAAGACTAAGGATGTTTCCTAAAGTCCTATTTTAGGAGTTACAAAAAGTAGCCTCACAAAATCATGGCTAACCTTATCTTTCTTGGAAACTCTCATTGGTGTGGATGAATTTACTTCATTTTGCTGGCCTGGAAAGGGAAAGTACTGGTGAAGACAGGGTTGCAATTCTTTTAATGTCTAAAGCCTTTGGACTCACAATTCAAAGAGCTCCTGACTATTCAGCAGTTAATGATTCTGGGTCATCACCAAATTCACAGGGATTCTTTTTCTCTGTAAACCTTGACATTCATCAACTTTGGTTTCAATTTTTTATGGACATTTTTCATTTACACTGTAGTACAGAAGACATTATTCTGAAAATAGCAAATCCAGGGCTGAACTTTGATTTCACACTGATATTCAAATCTAGCTAACACTATTCCTTTTTTAAAAAATTAAGTTTATTGGGGTAACATTGGTTAATATAATTATATAATTTTCAGGTGTACATTATAATTTGACATCTGTATATTTTATTGTGTGTTTATCACCCAAAGTCCAGTTTCCTTCAGCTACCATATATTGGATCTACTTTACCCAATTCATCCTCCTATTACCCCCTATATTTGACCTCTTTAACCCCATCTACCTCCCACCTCCTCCCCCACCCCCTACCCTCTGGTAACCACTAGTCTATATTCCATGTCCACGAGTCTCATTTCTGTTAGAAGTGCTTTCATTGGTGGTGTTTTGTTTTCATTTCTTAAATTTGGTTTTGCAACTTGACCTCCCTGTCTCTTTCCTCATGTTCGTAAGGAATTAAATTTGATATTTCTCAAACTTTGTGGAACTGTATACTGTAGGCTTATTTCCAGCTATTTCCCAAAATGAAATAGAAAAACTGAGTAAAGAGTGGTAGGTGGTAAATTTTCTCAGTTGAATATTTCTAAGCTCTTTGCATGGTTTGAATAATATTAATTGGCCTCACACAATCTTTAGGAATTGAGGATCTAACACATTATTGTAATGTTTTACAAAATTTTCTCAGGGGAAAAAAAAAACGTTTTAAAAAATCCCAACAAGTATATTGTAACAATTTCTGACTAGATTTTATGAGTGTGAAAACTCTCTCCTTTGTATATACTGTTTGTGAATTTTTAGAGTACCATTAAATATAATACTCAGAAACGTTGAAGTATATCCAAAAGTATGTACAAATCTGAATTCAAATTATGTGACTCAGGAGAATTTTCCTCTTTAGATTGTCAGGCCATTCACATTCAGAGACCTTATTAAAAGCTCATTAGACTGAGTGAATTTAGGAAAGTTCTTAGTGGTACAAAAATCTGAATTGTAGGTCTGTTTATTCATGCCAATAACCAGAACTAAGTTAATTGAGCCAGGGTCAGCTTAACTGATGTTATGTTTTCATGAATAAATAGATTTTTACCGGGAATTAACATATAAAACAACCAAAGCATTTCTGACTTCTCCTTGTCCTGTAAATACGTCATTTATATCAAATGGATGTTCTCTTCATTCTCTGGGGTAATATTCCCCTTCCAACCTTGTTTCTGCTGTGAGAAGCTCTGATACCCTTCTGGTGCTGCAGGCAAGGGGATAAAAGTTAATGGGAATTCACAAGTGCTCAGAGTACAGCAGAAGTGATGGGGACACCAGAGCCAAGGGACCACATATGATTAAGAATAATGTTTGCAATGACCTGAATGGACCTAGAAGTTATTATGCTGAGTGAAATAAGTGAGACAGAAAAAGATAAATACCATATGATTTCACTTACATGTGGAATCTAAGGAACAGTTAGTAGTATTATATTGGCTAGGTGGAAAACCAGAGGAGAGAAGGAGCAATTAGGAGGATCATTTTATAAACTATATAATTGTCTAACCAAGGTAGTGAATACTTGAAACTAATAAAAAAAAAAATCTCCAATAAAAAAAAGAATAATGTTTCAAGATGCTTTCCTTTTTTCTTTTTTTTTTTTTTTAAATTAAATCCATTTAACAGACCTACTATACCAGAAACAGTTTAGCATAGAAGAGAAGAGAGATTAGTGAACACGACTTTAATGCAGTGGGTGAATGTAGTGACCACAGAGAAGGGGCAGATCATCCTGACTCGGGCCATCAGAGGGTCGGTCCTTCATGCAGTATCCCTTGTTCTGAGTACTGAAGGATATTTACCACAGGGAGAATAGCAAGAAAAGGCATTCTGCACGGAAAGAAGATTGTGTGCAAAGGGACTTGGGGAGAATATGAGGTCTGCACTGCAGTGCATCTGAAGCTTGGATGGGAAGATGGGTGAGGGCTTATAAAGGAAGTCTGAGGAGAGATTGTAGGACTGTTTTTTAAAGCAAGGTGTTTATACTTTTATTTGGCAGGTTCAGGGTGGGTCACGGCGATCTGTATTTTAGAAAACCAGTTCTGGTGACAGTACACAAGTATTCTGGTGAATAGACTGACAGAGAAACCAATTAGGGAGCAATCTCTGGAATAAAGACTTTGATAGTTGTAGTTGCTACATGTTAGGACAGGAGGTCGTTAAATGAGATATGGACAGACAAGGACGAGAATGAGATTTAGGAAAGAAGGTCAAGCAATTAGCGTTTGCCTGTTGAGTTTGTGGTGCCCAAGGTATTCCTGATGTAGAAGCCCCAGATACATTGGGGATGTGGATCTGGACCTGAAAAGACAGGTAGGAATTGGAAGGATAGAGCCCTCAGTGTACTAGTGAGATGGTGGAGTTGAGTACCTTGAGGACTAGCTAGCTGCACCTTGTCCAGAGGATCCAGAGGATCCAGAGGGTCTGCTGACCGGGGGGATCAGGAGTGGTGTACTCCTTTGCTCTACTGTACCAGGGTCTCTCCTTTCTCTATTTCTTCCTTTTGCTCTTCTCTAACACATACACACATTGACAGACATTCATTCTGTACATCAGGGATCAGCAAACTTTTTCTGTAAAGGGTCAAGAGTAAATATTTTAGGCTTTGCTGGCCACAGACTGTCTCTGTTCACATTCTTTTTTTCCCCAACCTTTAAAAATCTAAAAACTATTCTTTGCTTGAGGGCCAAATACATAGAGATGCTGGGTGGGCCTCATTTGGCCCTTGGGCTATAGTTTGTGGGCTGCTGCTGTAAGACACTCTCAGGGATTGATTTCATTAAAGCAACTAACACTATTCTTGGAAAATATTCACATCAAGAGAAAAAGAAAAAAAAATCAGCATGGTAACTGAATGTGTTTTTTGTAAATAACAAATGCTTCTAGTTCTTTCCTTCCCAAAGAGTGCCTACCTATTGTTTTCTGACTAACTTCCCCTCACCCCTCAGCATACATCTATGTGATTTCATTTGGAAAGGCATTTCTGACCCCTGGCCTGAGTGCTCCCATGGCACCTTGTACTTTCCATATCGTGACATTGATAGTCACACTCATAATTGCTTGTACCTCTCACCAGGCTCTGAGCTCCAAGTAGGCAGTGCACATGCTGTTTTTGCACTATTGTGTTCCCCACATGTGCCATGAGGTAGGCTCTGCAGATCATCAATAAGTGAAGGAAAAGGGTGGATGAGAGGTATAGTGGTTAAAGTAGAGGCCCCAGGGCCATCAGACCTGGGTTCAGACAACAGCTCTGGCCACGGACACACTCTCTAACCCTTCTGTGCCTCAGCTTCCTCTTCTACACATTGGGGTAATAGTAGTGCTTATGTGAAGGGTCGTTGTGGTGATTGAATGAGTTCATGTGTGTAAAGTATGTAGAATAGTGATGGGTTCTTAGTAATGTTAGGAGTGTTAACTATTAATGAAATTGGACTTGGGTTTGTCTTAGCTATTAATTTTACTATGCTTTCTTATGTTCACTCAATCCATGATACATAGTTTATGAGCACCTTCTGTGCCTCCTAGCATAGCTTGTTTCCTATCTCCCAACATAAGCAGATGAAAATGCCAGCCCAGACGGCTTAGCCCGGAGAGGTGTTATAATGAGGACAAGGATGAGAAAGGAGTATAAGAACACGGGCTCTTTAAACATCTAAGCTGCTCTTGGGGGTGGCTCCATAGTGTAGTGATTAGCACATCTGCTTTACACGCAGAAGGTCCTAGGTTCGCACCCCAGGTGGAGCCACAGACCATACCCGGGGTGAGCCAGACCCCCCCTGAGTGCCCTCGGGGCACCGGCCCTGGGTACACGCCCCGAGCATGTGGGAGGAGACACCCCGCCTTCAGAGATCCAGTTCCTAAGGGGAAATAGCAACATCCATAGGTCAGGGGTAGAAATTGGGGGGTGGAAATTAAAGAGGGGGAAAAAATAAATATCTAAGCTGCTCTTGTTACCATAAATATCTTGAGTCTGTTCCTGTGAGTCATACTTTATGATTAAATTAGTTTTAACTTAAATTCACTTAATATTTTCTACCCACAATGTTTAATGGCATCACAGGAATCAGTTGAGCCAAATAACAATTACTTTTTTTTTACCTTTGCTAATTACCTTTCCTTTCCCATGTCAATGAATTAATAATACCACCCAGCAGGCCTGCAGATGAAATTACTATTTTATTTATTCATCACCAATAAATTTGATGCATAACATTTTAAGCCTTAAAATTTATACATTTAAGTTTTTCTCTCTGACAGGGCAGACAGTTTACAGAAGAATCAAGACTTGGAGTTTGAAAGAAATAGAGAACGATTTGAATTTTTAAAGGTATGAGCAGAGTTTGGTCCCAGTGGTTGATTCTTTAGGTATGTGGGGTTCGAGGGAGGAGCGCCACAGAGCTGGGCTGCACAGAAATGTGTCAGGCATTCATAGTGTTCTTTCCGTTTTTCAATCCTAGTGGAGTTCTCAGGCTTTTCGCAACATGCGGATTATTCCCCCTGGCTCAGGAATCATCCACCAGGTGAATTTGGAGTATCTGGCAAGAGTGGTATTTGATCAAGATGGATATTATTACCCAGACAGCCTCGTGGGCACAGATTCACACACTACCATGATTGATGGTTTGGGCGTTCTCGGTTGGGGTGAGTGTTCTTCTATATATGTTGTTCTATAGCGTGTACCTTTATTTTGATACCATTACATCCCGGTAGCATGAATTTGCATGACCACAAGTATCAGAGACGTATTTTGTCTGTTTCATTCACTGCTGTATTTCCAGTGCCCAGCAAAGTGCCTCATGCCTATGTTTGGAAGAATGAACTGGAATAAGGGGTTAGGGACATTTAGAATAAACCACCTAGGGTATTTGTTAAAAGTAGAGATTCCTGAACCTCAGTCCACTTGGTGTGTAAGCAAGGGGATTTTGATACAGGTGTTTGGAGACCACACTTGGAGAAGCACTTACTAAAAATTCTATAGAAAGAATACTGCTCTTTATGGAAATATAACTGTGTACTAGTACAACATTGTAACTGGGTTCGTTATCTATTAATGACACTGAATTATGCCTGAGGGATATGGTGAGAAATAAAGAAAGCATTATTTTATCATGCCACTCCTTGCAGGTGTGGGTGGTATTGAAGCAGAAGCTGTCATGCTGGGTCAGCCAATCAGCATGGTGCTTCCCCAGGTGATTGGCTACAGGCTGATGGGAAATCCCCATCCTCTGGTAACATCCACTGACATCGTGCTAACCATTACCAAGGTAACATATGCTGCCTGTTCTGTGGTTTTGGAGAGTCATAGTGACAAACAGAGAGAAAATATATGATGAGGTCTCTCTTGGTTTCCATGTGCTCTGGAAATGCTAGAAAACAGTATGTTGGTGACTTTAAAAACAGATCGGATAAGGGAGAATTCTATGATTAAGTTTTAGATAATTATGTTTATTTTATTCCTGTCACTGCATGGATTTTTTTTCTTTAAAAACGTTTTTGAAATTGTGAAATATTTCAAATACACAAAAGTAAAAATTATATTCATATATATGCCTACCCACATAGAATTAACAGATGATAACATTTTACCATGTTTGCTCCAGAGCTCGCTTGTATGTGTACTTTTTAAGAAATAAAAAGTAATATTTATAGCTAAAGCCATCCTCCCATTCCTAGGAATAATCACCATTCTGAGGTTGTAAGAACCATTCTCATGCATGTGATTCTACTTTTACTACAGTCTCCTCCCCGCCCATAGTTCTTCTTTGTGTGTAAATAACAAACTCTTTCTATGAATGTTTGATTTTTTTATTCCCCTCTCTGCATTGTAAGTTACATTGTTACAAGAGATGTTTCTCTAAGCTGGAAAATATTTTGGTTTTTTTTCTCTTTTTCTTTAGCACTTTTAGGAAATAATTCTTTTTGTGTCTGTGTGATGTGCTTGCTTTGCAAAATGAGGCCAGTTTATTTTGAAAGATTATCAGAAAAATAATTTTTTTATTATCACAAATAGAATTTTTTCTGATTGTACAGTTTGTTAGGCTTGGGGTATTTGGAATGACATTATACTGATAAAGGCCAAAAGAAGTTTCTTTTCGATTTAATCTTTGTGGAATTTGGAATTGGATTTAATTGAACACTATAGTTTATCATAGATGTCTGTGCATTGTTCTTCATATGTGGAATAATATAAGACTTGCACACATAATTTGGCAAAATTCCATGTAACCAAAAGAGCCTGTCCCTGTGGTTGTCCACGGTTCATGGAACTGGCTTCGTGTAAGGCCAGGTTCGTCACTGAGGCCCAGGCCTGGCTATTGGCCTGCGTGGAAAAGGAAGTCAGACTCTCTGGATGTTTTGGTCCCATTAGACTTGTACCTATGTTCAGCAGATTTGTTTGTTACACCCTTAAGAGCAACCACGTACTTACTCAACTTGTGCAAGTCATAATGTATTTGGGTTGAAAGAATTTAATTTCTAGCACTTGTAGGCACTTCCAAGGATCTCATTAGAGAGAGTGTTTCCCATTTTGAAAGAGGTTTCTTCATGTTGTTACTTATATTTTTGGCATTACTTTTTCTTACCTTGTTTTGGAAGAACTGTTTTGACATAATTTTAGATTTACAGGAGAGGTCTTGTTACCTTTCTCCTGGCCTCCCTAAATGTTAATTTACAACACCATGCCACATTTATCAAAACGAAGACGTTAACATTGTTATGGCCCTATTAACTAAACTAGAGGCTTCACGAGTTTTTCAGTAGTGTCCTTTTTCTGTTCTAGTATCGATCTAGAATACCGTGTTATATTTAGTTGGCATTACTTTTTAAGTTTTATTTTTTAAAGTAAAAATCAAAAATATTTTGAGCTAACTTATTGTTTGTGTTTACTCACAAGGTTAGTTTATAAGAATTACAAGGTGATAGCTATGCATTTTAGATATGGTCTATCAACTCTGACCCTTTTCTGTCCTGCTACTCAGCACCTCCGCCAGGTTGGGGTAGTGGGAAAATTTGTCGAGTTCTTTGGGCCAGGAGTAACCCAACTGTCCATTGCCGACCGAGCCACGATAGCCAACATGTGTCCAGAGTATGGAGCGACAGCCGCCTTTTTCCCGGTCGATGAAGTCAGTATCAAGTACCTCATACAGACAGGTACGTGTAGAACCGTGAGAACAGAAGGCCCTTGGTAAAGTTTCACAGAATGCTGAGGATTGGAGCACTGCCTTCGGCCTCTGCCCCTCAGAGTGTACTAGGTCAGATTTACAGATTTTTTTTCTTCTCTCTGTGAAGTCAAAATAGTTGTTGAGACTATGGCCATCCCACCCTGAACAAGCCTGATCCCGTCTGATCTCGGAAGCTAAGCACGGTCAGGCCTGGTTAGTATTTGGATGGGAGACCACCTAGGAATACCAGGTGCTGTAGGCGTTAAAAATAAATAAATAAACAAATAGATAGATGAGAGATAGATAGATAGATAGATAGATAGATAGATAGATAGATAGATAGATAGATAGATAAAGGATGGGATTGTAAACTGACAAGGTCCTTGCAATTTGTGAGGTCAACCAAGGGCTGCCTCGCCTAAAAAAAAATAGTTGTTGAGATTTCAGAAGATATGAGGTAGACATGGTATGGCGAATAGAAAGAGCTCAGATATGCTGGAAGCCTAGATATTTATAGTGGTCTTCTACTACTAGTTATATAGCATGAAACAAGTAATTGTGACTGCTGTCTGTGGGGCATCCGCTGTGTGCCAAGCACCTGGTACCCATCCTTTTAATGTATCTGTAGAGTAGATTGATTGATTAGTTAATTAACTAATAAGAGAGAAGAACGAAGATCAGAGAGGTGGGGTAAGTATCCAAAGCTAATAAATAAGGGAGCTAGAATCCAAACCTGAGGCCTCCAGGCTCCAAACAGGGGCAGCACTCCATGATACCCGTCTCAGAGCTGTCTAAAAGGTAAAATGAAAGACTGTATCTGAAGCTATTTTGGAATGTCAGTGATTTTTTAACTGTGTGTTTGTGTGTGTATACATATATATACGTATATGTATATACCTATACCTATACATATATTTGTTCAGAAATTTGACTTTAACTTTGAGAAAGCGTTCGTTTGTTTTTAATTTCTCAAGTTTATTTTTTAAATACTAAATATTCATTAAGTCATTCATTTGATACATTATCTAGTCTAAGTCCCAGAGGTTCAGCAGTGAACAAGAAAAAGTCTATGCCCTCGCGGAGCTTACATTCCAGTGAAGGAGAAAAATAAGTACATAAGTATTAATATAATATGTTTATAAGATAATGAAGAAGTGGGGGGGTGAGTAACCTGAGGATGCTATTTTCTAAGGAAGGTTAGCAAAGGGCTCTTAGAAGTGCAATTTGAATAGATGTCTGAGTGATGGGGGACAAGCCATGAGAAGTGATGGAGGAGGTGTTTTTCAGGCATAGGAAACCACCGGTGCAAAGGCCCAAGACAGAGAGAGGTACAGTGTGTTCAGGAGACAGCAGAGGGGCCTGTGCTGCTAGAGCCCAGGGTCGAGGCCATGGGAGGTGAGTTCAGATGGTGGGCAGGCGGGGGCCAGGGCCCGATCCCACAGGCTCGTAAGCCACAGTGGGCAGTTAGGATTTTATTCTAATGTTCTAGGAAGCCACTGGGTCATTTTGAACAACAAGGTAACGTGAAATAATTATTTTTAATACCTCATTCTGTGTGACAGAGATGGAGAAGACCTTTTATTTTCCAAATGACTCTTAAAATTAGAACTAATTCATTAAGGAGAAAAGAACAGACAAGCTTGTGCGTTCTCATCTGTATTCAGTGTTTACTATTGAAGGGTTTCAGTGGCCAGTGTTTCTTGTGAAATATTAATAGTCTTGGGCGTTTAAGGTAAGAGCTAAGCCAAGTTATTTTGGCAAAGTAAGACAGGGGCAAGTACACATCTCTTGATAAGGTTTCATAAGAATCTTACAGACTGCAGGTAAATCCAAGTCTTCTCCTAATTTTCTCTAGATATAGTTAAGATTGTGATGAAAAAGCTTATTTAAAAAATGTTTTTATTAAATATAACCATATTAAAATTGATTGATACCTCCCGTGATCCCCAAAGGATTTGAAGTGAAAAAGATTTAGAAATTAAAGAACAGAATAAATAGTTGAGGGAATCACCTTAAATAAGGGAGGGAAAAAGGAGAAAGCTGCAAATATTTCCAGAGCTAAGATTAGTTTCTGTGGCTCAAGAGGTGTCCACTGAACTTCTTACTGATCTGACAACAAATTGGAAACATCTGTAAAATTGAAATAAATATACCACATCAGAGAAGTAGAATCCTTTCTCATTCATACCTAAGAGAACTTTCTTCCGTGCATGTTCATGAAGAGATGGCATGAGATGTAATGAACAGTGGGCTCAATAACGAGTCATGATAAATGTGTTAATGAAGCTCAGACCGTCAGCTCTTACGAGGCTCATGCTGAAAGCTGATGACATTTACAATTCAGTTAAAAGAAACAGGCAAACAAAAAAGTGCTGATCTATTGTGGGTTCAAGAGTCAAGTTTTCAAACAGTTTTATTTGATTGTCAGAGAAATGGATAGACTGCATGTCCATTGGGCATACTTTGTGAGTATTGTCTCTTATAACTAGGGTCTCAAGAATTAAATGCAGAGCATTCAGGGTCATATTCCTGGTGATACAGCATTATGAATTAAGACTTTGGAGTCAAACTCAGGTTTGGATCTGGTTCTGACATTTACTGGCTGCGTTGCATGGGAAAGTTACTTAATCTTCTTGAGCACCATTTCCTCATCTATAAATGAGAATAACAACAGTATTTGTCTCATAAGGTCATGATAAAGGATTAAAGATTGAAATAATGCATTCGAAACATTTAGCACACAGTACCAGGCACACAGAAAGTGCTCATAGCTGGTAGTTTGTGGTAGAAGTCAGGGTGGATTATTATTTTAACAATAATAAGATGGAATGCTGAGTCTGTGGCCAGTTAAAGGCAGAGGCATAGGTGTGCGCTGACAATTACTAGGCTTAGGATCCTCCTAATTTAAGACCATAATAGAGAGGAGGCTAGAGTCTTCTAGTCTCTTTGGTAGGAACAACAAATCAGTTAATGGCCCCTAATAAATAGCAGCATCAGCTAGAGAGTCAGACTGTTAGCCTGAATGCTGAGGTATCAGCAGAGCTGTTGTGTGTAAGTGAAATGCATATTACTTGCATAATTGCTGGTGGAGGCGGTGGTTTATAGCTTTCACCAGGAAATATTAATATTTATTACTTGTTACCTCTTAAAATGCCCATTTAGGTCGTGATGAAGAAAAGGTAAAGCACATTAAAAAGTATCTGCAGGCTGTAGGAATGTTTCGTGATTTCAGTGACCCCTCTCAAGACCCAGACTTTGCCCAGGTATGGGAGCGCCTTCACTAACTGTTTCTTTTTTCCCCAAGGCTGTGATTTTAGTCGTATATGTTTTTTCTTGGGTGGTATAGTTAAAAAATTAGCCATTGCCAAGTCATTGCTGGAGAACGGGGTGTTCAAGGGCCGAAAAATCAAAAAGATAAGGAACTGTGAACATTAAACAATGTAACTTCATCCATTCTCCCTGGCCATTAGATTGGGCTGGATGTGCTTCCCCTTTTTGACTCTGATTTACTCCTCTTATGTAGAAGACCTTGATAGAAGGACTTCACTAGAAGGACTAGAGCTATTTAAAGGCTAAGCTCATCGATATTATAGATGGGGAAAGAAATGGAGGTGTGAACATATGAATTAGCTCTGATTTATCCCACGGCTTACCTTCGTTTACTTTCTAGGGTGCACACTGAATCCACATTTTTCTCAGCAGCCAAGATTAGAGGGTATACTAGATGTGGGACCCTCGTTTTCTTTCATTACATCAAGGGAAGGAAATATTCCATTAAACTAAGGCCCATTTCCTGATATTTGATGTTTTAATGGCTGTATCCCTCCCAAATCATTTTAGAAAAAGTGCAGCAGTCTAGGTATTTCAATAGAAAACCCATCTCAGACTAACGTAAAATGAAAAGGATATACACGCTGCTTCACAAAGATGGGCGAGTGGAAGACACTGGGCAGCCGCTCCAATGCCCACCCTACAATGTCTTTCTGAGAGATGACAAGGCATCCTGCCTGTGCCACGCTCTGCAAGTGACCCTCTTCATGACTGGAAATTCATCCCTTAAGTGTTAAAATGAATATCAACTTTCTTGTTTTGAATGTGGTACTTTAGTTTGTTCATTTTAGTTGTTCTGGTCTTTTAAATGCTCCGCGTGGCTTGTGTTTTCTCTTTGTGAGTATAAGTGTCAGTTCTACAGTTCCTTTTCTTCTGGGGGAACAGGTTGTGGAATTGGATTTGAAAACGGTAGTACCTTGCTGCAGTGGACCCAAGAGGCCTCAAGACAAAGTTGCCGTGTCTGACATGAAAAAGGATTTTGAGAGCTGCCTTGGAGCCAAGGTAGGGGCTCAGGAGAGGTGGGTGGAAGTCATGCCCAGCCCTGCCCTGAGCCCGGTTTCTTGGTGCCCAGGTTCTTTTCGCCCCACTCATGGTGAATCTTCCTGAAGCCTGGCAGCGAGGGCATTTTTTTTCCATCCCTAGTCTTTAATGCCTCTCCCGTTAGCCAGGAGCCAAGCAGCTTCCTTTGAGCACTTGACCCTCTATAAACACAACTCAACTCACTTTTGAAAAGCATATCTGTCTACACACCATGCCACCCTGAACACGCCCAATCCCGTTTGATCTCGGAAGCTAAGCAGGGTCAGACCTGGTTAGTACTTGGATGGGAGACCACCTAGGAAGACCAGGCACTGTAGGCATTAAAAAAAAAAAAAAAAGGCATATCTACTTTGCATATTATTCATTCTACTTGTCCAGGCTTTTCCAGCCATTGTACTTTTGTTCGCGCCATTCCTTGCCTGCATGTCTCTTCCTCATCTACATATCTTAAATCTGTCAGCTCCTCTGCAATGTAGCCTCAGATCTTAGAGCAGAAAGTCATCTCTCCTTCATCTGAACTTTCATGGCACTTGGTCTGAAACCTTTTGATGATGGCTTTCCATATTGTTTAACTTATATTTCTGGTACTGTATATTATTTGCATGTCTAATTTCCCTTACCAGACTGTGCATTCGAGGATGAGATTTATGTCACTATCACCTCTGTATCCCACAGAGTGCCTGATATAACCTCTTATATGCAGATTTTCCATGAACATTTCCCAAATGAATGATTAAGATGTGTGATGAATTTTATCCTTGTAACATCAGAATTATACTAAATGTTCCTCTGTACTTTGTTTGCCTTATTGAACACGATTAGTTTAATCTGACCAAAATGGTACCATTTTCTAAATTTCCATCAGGTTAAAATCAGTGACCTCAGTCTGTATCCATTAAACTCCACAGTAATGTCAGAGTCCCAATTAGACTAACTTTGAACTAAATTTATAGTTTTAGCATTTCCATTTTTAGGTAGGAACTAATTATTAAATTCAAGACACAGTAAGATCAGAATCATTACTGCCTTTTGTAAAGATTTTAAAAGACTTAAGAGAACTGTAATTTTTCTGTAGCATTTCAGAGTTCACTGGCCAAGATATTTATGTTTTGTTAAGAATCATTCTTTAAAATTATAGTTCTGAAAGTATTTCTTCTTCTTTCAAAAGAGAACTTTTGAAAAAAATTTTTTTTTCTCTTTTTTTCTTCCCATAGCAAGGATTTAAAGGATTCCAGGTTGCTCCAGATCATCATGATGACTATAAGACTTTTATCTATAATAATAACGAATTCACCCTTGCTCATGGTTCTGTGGTAATTGCTGCCATTACCAGTTGCACAAACACCAGTAATCCATCTGTGATGTTAGGAGCAGGTAAGTGCATTTGAAACCCTCCTCATGGCCATATGGATAAGTGACCCAGGATCTTAGCTGAGTTCTACATCTAGTTCCCTGAATCTTGTCTTTTCCAGAGGGATTTTATGGCCCAGAAATGTTTACACAATACATAGTGTCCAAAACAAGGTAAATAAAGTAGAATACATAATGCATAATAATCTTTGGAATTAACACAGAAAGTAAGTAGAAGAAAGCAAAAAAAAGATGAATTTCTGATAAAGCCTCTTGTGTCATACTTTAGAAGAAAAATAACTGTTTTCCTGTCAGACCGTTCTCTGTAAAACCCCTGGTAGGCTTTTTAAACAGTGGAATTTAGTCTGTCTTAGACATATTGTCAAGTGCATCTGAATTAGGGCACAGGGCACTCAATAATAATACTCACTTGCCTATTATGCAATTCTGGTTAGTAGTTAATATTTACGTGCTAAATTTCATTAATATAAGTTCTCTTTTGTTCTCAGATTTTTGAGCATCCCCAAGAATTCCTCTTGTGCTTGTTGTGTCCCTAGACCCAAAGGGTATCAATAATTCTTTCCTTATGAAGTAGATAAGTGCATAAGGAAAACTTTCCTTGTCAGCTAAGCTATTTTTGTCTGAAGCAAACCAGTTTCCTAAAGCAAAGTCACCAGCTTGTCTTCTCATTTCTTTTCTATTTCTGTGATATATATCCTATGACAGAGCACCCAGTTTTCCTAATAATCTCTGTATTTGCTGAAAGTCCAATGACCCAGGAGCTCTTGATCTTCCACTTTAAGAAATATCTGAGGACTAGATTTTTACTTCTAGACTGACTATATTCCTCACCACCCAGTACATAATTCATATACTTAAGAAAGGGCCCTTCCAATTATAATTTTCTTCCAAATAAAATATAATTAGATTACTTTCCCTCCAAAAATTAAAAACTCATTCTGTAATATATTCTAAACAGTTTTAGGTTTATCTCTTTAAAAAAAAAAAAAAAGGCAGATCTCTTTCTTCATTTCCATGAACAATTTTGAGTTTACTGCTTACATGTAAATGATTTCGGGCCAGTGAGCTTTTGATTTCTATTAGGCAGCAGAAATAGCGGAACGTACCAATATGAATGGAGCTTTGTCAGGCAGTAGCAGGAAATGCAGACTGAAAGTCGGTCCCTTTTCCCAGCTTCTCCTGGCACCTAGAGTAGGTGACCACCCACCCGGTGTCTGTGTTTACTATCTCACAGGATTGTTAGCAAAGAAAGCTGTGGATGCTGGCCTGACCGTGAAGCCATACATCAAAACTAGCCTTTCTCCTGGGAGTGGTGTGGTCACCTACTACCTGCGAGAAAGCGGAGTCATGCCTTATCTGTCTCAGCTTGGGTGAGAGAGAACTTTCTTATACACCATTGCTTTTGTTGTATTCCACATGTATCTTGCTATGTCACCTTGTAATAGATGTAAGCTTATCTGATGGTATGTAATTGTGCTGTCTTTTGTCAGATAGTGAGTAGACTAAAACTCTTACATTCCAGCAGAGTAGGGCATGCCCGTGGACATTGGTGCTAGTTGCTCATCATTCGAGGGTGTCTGTGAAGGGCAGATCAGGGGCTGAAATCAAGCCTGAGCTTTGGTGCAGTGCTGCGCCCTCCTAGAGTAGGGGGCTTCTTTTCTCTGCTATGGACCAGCACTGGCTCTGCAACTGAGAGTCTGCCCTTTGGTATGAAAATCATTATTTACCACGGCTGAAAGTGTTCCCATTCCTTGATGTAAATTAGTGTTTGCTGCCAGATATAGTTTCTCCAACTTCCCCTTTACTCCTAATTTGGATGCCAGATTTTATTCATGTGCCTCATGAAAGTCAAAAGTCCTTGGGATTATGTAACAAAAGTAGTGAATAGAGACAATAAATGGCATATCTGATTTCAACTTTTAAAAATTTTAGACCATTTAGACTCCTTTTTATAATTTACTTAAAAAGAAGTCTAATTGAATGATCTAGGATGATTGAATAATATATCAAAATGATCCCAAGAATGAAAGCTTAATAGGAACAGCACTGTACTAAACTTATTTCCTGCACTGCTGTTCTCTTTAAATCCGTGGTCTCTAGGAACTGCTCCCAGCAGAAGGGCTTGCTGAGAATTCTATCCTGTGCTTCTCTTTTGGCACCTAGGTTTGACGTGGTGGGCTATGGTTGCATGACCTGCATTGGCAACAGTGGGCCCTTGCCTGAACCTGTGGTAGAAGCCATCATACAGGTAATTTCAAAGGAGTCTGTGGGTCTTCAGAGCTATTGTCCCTTTTCATGTATGTGACCAAAACACAGGTAATTTCAAGAAAGCCTAGGGAAGGAGGAGAATGTGGTTGGATGTATGGTCTTTGGAGTCAAGCTGTATAACCTTGGGCAAATTCATTAACCTCTTAGTACCTGAGTTTTCACAACTGTAAATTGGAGATGATAATAGTACCTGTTTCGTAGAGTGGTGAGCATTGAGATGATAATAGACATAGAAGATAGTATGGTGCCTGGACACAAGTGCTCAATAAATTCAGGTTTTAACTACAGACAGCTCCAAAATTGTTTATTCTTGGTAATCTGCAAACTGGTTCAAAGTCAGAAAAGTTGCCACACAAATGAATCTAAACTATGGTGCATTGACTCAGTTTTTGTCCCATAAATTCTGTAGCGTTGAGAAATACTATGTGGTTTGCTTTGCATGAATTATAGAATCCATGTAAGTCAATTCTGGCTTCCTTTAACTTTCAACTTTTAGTCTTTCCCACCTGTTCTTAGGCCCCAGGCAGCAAAATAACCATGATGTCGCCTTCTGACCAACCTGGTATTTTCTCATCAGCAGAAACCACTGAACATGTCTCTGTGTCTTTTGGCCCAGAGTGTCTCCCACAGGGTAGACACTGTGAGCTCTTCTTTCCTGTAGGGTAGAGGACCAAGTGAAAGGGAGGCTTAAAGAGCTACATCCAGGTGGTGGGAAAACTTTGGCAAATGGTCAAAACTGAGCAACCTAGGCATTCTGTTCTTTCTGACTCGATTTTTCTCTTGCCTTACACAGGGAGACCTTGTAGCTGTTGGAGTATTATCTGGGAACAGGAATTTTGAAGGTCGAGTTCACCCCAATACCCGGGCCAACTATTTAGCCTCTCCGCCCTTAGTAATAGCATATGCAATTGCTGGGACCATCAAGATTGACTTTGAGAAAGAGCCATTGGGTAAGATTTTGTTTGTGTGGTTACAATTTTATTTTCCCGATGAATTTAGAAATACTATTGGAAGAAAATTAATGTTTTCCTTTAGAAATAATGAAGCTAAGAACTTTCAGAGATTCGGAGAGTCTTTCCTTTATTCCCCAATGTACAGCTAAGACAAAACTGAAATACACAAGAATTTACTAAAGGGCAGGAGATGATAAAAGAGATATAAATAGGAAAAGTAATAGAGAGCTTGCTATTCTGGCTTCCTCTTTAGTTCCTCTCTTTCTGTCTCCTGTTTTAATCTAAGGATAGGCGTTGTGTTAATTATCCCCTGTAGGATCACATTCCAGGTAGTTTAACTTTTCAAAATTCAGAGAAAATGATGCTTTGTCTTCTTTCCTGTGGTCTTCCTGCTTCTTATCTCCTTAATCCATTTGAAGCAGATTAGATAATGTGAAAACAATTTCCCTTAAATTTACTTTTAGGAAATTATAACTTCAGAGGTACAGTTGATTCTTTTTACATGTGGATTCGATATTTGTGAATTTGCTTATTCACAAAAATGTACTTTAACCCCCAAATCAATGCTCATCATGCTTCCATGCTCATTCACAGACATGCACAAAGGAGGGAAAACTCTGAGTCATTCAACATGCACATTTTCAGCTGAAATCAAACAAGGCAGTCTTCTGCCTTCTTATTTCAGCTGTCATACTGTAAATAAGTATCCTGTTTGTGGTCTATTTAATGCCATGTTTTTCACATATGTGTGCTTTTAGCGGTAATTTTTTTGCTTAAAATGGCCCCACATATAGTACTGAAGTGCTGTCTAGTGTTTCTAAGCCCAGTTAGCCCCATATTAAATAGGCTTTATTCAGGCATGAGTTATAAGGGCTATTGGCAGAGTTCAATGTTAATGCAGCAACATCACCTATTAAATAAGATGTTTTTAAACAGAAACTCTCATAAAGCCAGGTTATATCTTGATCTGTTGACAAAAATGTTGTGATCAGAGTTTCAGAAAACTAACCATGAATTTCTTCTGGGAGTAGTGATTCAGTATTCACTATGCAGTGTTTGCATGGACTTTATAGAACATAACCACTGCAAAGAATGACACCTGACAGACAGAGAAAGACAGATTTGATTTCACTTATATGTGGAATCTAAAAAACAAAATAAACGAACAAACAGAAACTTATAGAAAAAGAGAACAAATTGATGGTTGCCAGGCAGGGGGGTTCAGGGGATGGGTGAAAAAAGTAAAGGAATTAAGAAGTACAAATGCCAGTTATAAAAATAATCATGGGGACATAAAGTCCAGCATCGGGAATACACTCAATAACATTTTAATAACTGTGTATGGTGTTAGATGGGTACTAGAATTGTCAAGGTGATAACTTTGTAAGTAATATAGATGTCTAATCGCTATGTTGTACACCTGAAAGTAATATTGTATGTCAACTATAATTGAAAAATATTTTTTTTTAAAAAAAGAATGAGACTTGACTATATATAATAATGAAAAAAGAGTATTAAATGAAGTTTTTCTCACTAACAAGCACTTTTTTCTCCAGGGGTAAATGCAAAAGGGCAACAAGTATTTCTGAAAGATATCTGGCCAACTAGAGAGGAGATCCAGGCGGTGGAGCATCAGTATGTCATCCCTGGGATGTTTAAGGAGGTCTATCAGAAAATAGAGGTGAGGTCCTGCCCACTCTGCCCCCAAGTATTTAGGGGAAACCTGCTCCTTTGTGTCATCTCTGAAGACCTTGAGGCTAATGGGGGTGTAAACCATAGAAGTAACATTTGTTTCTTCAGAAAACTAAGGAAGTGGTTCTCAGTCATTTTTGACCTGTGACTCTTTTTTACAAACTCCACACTCCCCAGAGGTTCAAGTGGTCAAGTAGGCAGCAGCCTCAAGAAGAAAGGCCTGGGGCTATGTGTGATACCTGGCCAGCTCTCCATAACTCTTTTCTCAGATACCCTGGGTTATTGTGTCATCTGTGGTTGAGGACCTCAGATGTCACTGTTGTGTGTTACTAAGGTGGTGTCAATTGGTGGAATGCACCTCTCAGAATTATTTGGATTCTTAAAAATGAATGAATGAATGAATGCCACTCAATAGGAAGCAACAAACTGCTGAAAGAAAACTTTCTGTGCATTTTACAAATAGGGAGAAAATGTATGGAGCTCAGTAGTATTTTCTGAAACTCTTAGACATTATTTCTTTCCCTGCTTTCTGTGTTAGGCTGACCCAAGGGCTACTAATTAGGACCTGGGTTGAAAATTAGAGAGTAGACTGTCTGGGGAGATGAGTCAAATGGGAATCATAGGCATGCACAGTGCCCTCCCATAAGTGCCTCATTGGGAAGTGGTCTGAGGGAGTTTTGTGGGCACTGGTTAAATGCATTTGTTCAAAGGCTACATTAATGGACCCGTGGAAAAAATTCAAGCTAATTTTAGTGCACAGCAGCTGTCATTTGCTTTTCAATGAATGTGTGACCTGGAAGTCTGCTTCCCCTTATCTTCACAGAGTAAATAATTTCTCCTTTACTACAGTCTGGATTATTATTTCTTATATTTGTAAATATATATGAATTATTTATCTATTGCTGTACAACAGATTACTCCAACAGTTAGGGGGTTAAAACAGCAAGCAGTTATCTCGCAGTTTCTGTGCATCAGAAATTCAAGTGTGGCTTAACTGGGTGCCTCTACCTTCACAAGGCTCCAGTCAAGGTGTCATCTGGGCTGCAGCTCATATGAAGGCTGAACTGGGTGAAGATGTGCTTCTAAGGGCACTCACGTGGTTGTTGGCAGACTAAAGTGCTTCACAAGCTGTTGGACTGAGGGCCTCAGTTTTCAGTGGCTATTAGAGGCCTCCCTCAGTGCCTTACCTAGTGGGTCTCTTCACAGCTCACATCATAGCAGCTGACTTCCATTAGGGCAAACAAGCAAGAGAGAGTGAGAGAGACAGAAGGCAGAATCTCTTCATAACCTAATCTTGGAAATAAGTCACTAGGTTCAGCCCCACTCAGCAGTAGAGGCTCACTTTAGGGTGTGAATCCCAGGGGATGGGGGTCCTTGGAGGCCATCTTAGAGGCTGCCTGTCACAGTGCATATGTATTTTTAAGGTGTTTTGTTTTGTTTTTTTTTTTTAAGCACAGCACTGTCTTAGTATTAAGGAACTCATATGTGACTAGAATAAGAATGGTTTTTATTGTACTCTTAGCTTGAATATATGTTTTATGTTTATGTGTTAAATTTTCCTTAGGATGGAATGTAATTAGATTGGCCTTTTTTCTTCTTTTTTTTAAGACTGTGAATAAAAGCTGGAATGCTTTAACAGCCCCATCAGATAAGCTGTATTACTGGAATCCCAAATCTACATACATTAAGTCACCGCCATTCTTTGAAAACCTGGTATGACTTTTTACTTTTTAACAAAATGAGTTCTTCAAAAGGCTTTTTTCCTTTTTGTCCTTTTTGTCCTTTATTATCCCATACCCTGGCTTTGACTACCCATTTCCTTATAAGCCTTGCAAACTAAAGCAAATAGTGCTGGGGAGAGTTTTCAGAAGCTAGGCTATTTGGCTGTAGTGGGCCTAGAGTTTTTCTGTCCAGGGGTTCTGTGTGGTTGTGTAGAGACACCTTGGTGATCAAGTGCCACCAGGACATAGATTAGTGAAGTCTGAGAGTCTGTTCCAGGAGAATATCCCCAAGGCCTGCCATATTTAAACTGTATACCCATAAAAACAGATGAGCAAGGAATCTAAGCCCCCCTCGGTGGGTCCCTGTGGAAAGCGGATGGGAGTAGAAGTCAGAATTCCAGTTGTCCTCAACATGTGAGATGTTCCCTGGATGTGGAGAAAGAGAATGTCATTTCTGTGGACATGAAGAAAGAGAATGTTATTGGCAGCTGCATCCCTGTTGCTTTTGAGGGAACAGTGCCAATATTTTGCCTTCCCTTCAAGGGTGAGATATGAGTAAATTAATTTTTCTTTTCTAAGCACCCTAATACAACGCATAGAATTTTCTGTATGTTGAAATAGAGCTGTCATCTGATTCAAGTCCATGGACCACTACTGTTGAGACTTTTCTGGTGACTTGTTAGAGAAAACCCAGACAAACACTGACTTGTGTTCTTTGCTAGACTTTGGATCTTCAGCCCCCTAAATCTATTGTGGATGCCTATGTGCTATTAAATTTGGGAGATTCAGTAACAACTGACCACATCTCTCCAGCTGGAAATATTGCAAGAAACAGCCCTGCTGCTCGCTACTTAACTAACAGAGGGTAAGTATGTGTGAAATTAGGGCCAACTAAAAGCAAACGGGGAGTGGAAGGGAACTTAATATTAAATATTTATTTAATTTATTCAGTAAAGTAGCCCATGTAGTTTCACAAAAGATAAAATATTAAAAATAGGTAAGAAAAAGGAAGAAAAGACAATAATCAGGGTAAGTCAGTAAAGTGGAGCCTAGAATTAATTAAAAAATTAAATATTTTTACATGGTCTCTTTGGAATCAGACTCTGGGTTTTCACTGAACCCTGGGGCTTGAAAAACAGTCTTTCTGTTTGCTATTTCAAAGCTTCCATGGGCGAATTCATCAGCACATTAACTCCATCAAAGAGAGAGGAGACCTTCTTTCTGAGCAAGTGTTGTACTTGTTAGACTCAGCTGTCATCTATGCCCCCAGCCTGGCTGTGTTAAAGCACAAAGCTCTGCTCTTAACCTGTGGAAGACAGGGCCTCATTACACTTGAAATACTCAGCAGGAATATAACCTGAAGTGCATTGCCATTCCTGGTCGAGAGACATATTCTTCACAGAGAACTGCTTCTGATTTACAGTTCACACATCCATTTATCAGTCCTTCAATCATATACCAATTTTAACAGGTATTATTCCAATATTATTTACTGTTGTCTAATATACCCATATTAATTAAAGTTAGTTCCAAATCTGACCTTCCATGAAAATCATCCAGAGAGATAAAAATTTCTGGTTCCCATCCCCACCTCTTAAATCAGCTTCTTCAAGGATGGGGCCCAGAGTCAATTTGAAGAACAAAATCTAACACCTTCTTTAATTGGTGATTGTCGACCTCCTTTGAGACATGGACTCTTCAGGGAATTGAACAAAAGCAAATATAATACCTTCCCCCCAAAATGCACATATCCACAAAATTTTGTATATAATTTCACTCGCTTCTGAAGCCCCTTCATTGAGTCTCAATCCTCAAATTATATCTAAGTTTTAAATCATGTTAATACATGCACTTCCTAGCATTTTAACCAACAGCCCAGTGAACTTGGTCGCTGTGATCATTGTAAGATGTACCTGGTATCCCAAAGTTCCCTTTCACTGGAGCCCATAGACAAGATTTTTCTCTGATTTCAGGACCAGGCATAGCTGTTCTACCTCATTGGCACTGCTTTGATTTTTATCTCATGAAATTGAAAATCATGTTGCTAATTGTGTGGCTTCCCTTTGCATTGAGTTCATGATTACTCAGGGACAATTCAACCTCCTTCTGGTTAGTTTATGGGACATATTTTACATTTCCTCCATTCTAGGCTCCACTTTACTGACTTACCCTGATTATTGTCTTTTCTTCCTTTTTCTTACCTATTTTTAATATTTTATCTTTTGTGAAACTACATGGGCTACTTTACTGAATAAATTAAATAAATATTCTTATTAGAGTTCCTTCTGCTTTGCCTATCCAGATTTATAAGATGGAAAGTTGACCCTGGAAGGACATTGATTTCCACCTTTCACCACCCCACTTTTCACCTTGCACTCTGTCCTCAGTTGAAGCTGTGGGAACAGCTTTTCTCCCTTGGAGAACAATGTTTGGTGGACATAGAGAATTAACTAAAAGTTTATGATTTTTCTCTGTTCTTGGTATAACCTTTGATCGGTTCACTAAACTGGCTCCTCTTCTGCTTGTATTATTAGCCTGACTCCACGAGAATTCAACTCCTACGGCTCCCGCCGAGGTAATGATGCCATCATGGCACGGGGAACATTTGCCAACATTCGCTTATTAAACAAATTTTTGAACAAACAGGCACCACAGACTATACATCTGCCTTCTGGAGAAACTGTAAGTATTGTGTCTTCTGCCAAGTGTCCATGTATGTAGAGTTCATCACTGATGGGAGGTGCCCTTTAAACTGTAAAATTTCTTCTTCCTGCCTAGAGATTCTGCGTCATGGTTTAACTAAATCCGCTTTCCTGTGAATTGTGGTTAAAAAGCCTCTGGGTGAAATTTCATCAGTTCTGAGTATTCGAGGGGGAAATTCCAGGTTAAGGTAGAGGATATTTATCAAGAAGTGCTATTGTATGAATTTATTAGCATTTAACTTAATTCACCATACCACCAGGAAAAGAAGGAATGTGGAGGCTTATGGAGGTCTGCTTGGATCCTAAAGGGAACCATGTGCTTGGCATATTATAGTTGGAATTGTTTGTTCACAGATAGGAGGCACATGAGAGATCAGGAGAGCCTGAACTTTGAGTCAGACAAGCCGGGGTTGAAGTCCCAGCTCTTCATACCAGCTGTGGAGTCTTCAGCAAGTTATTTTTCTCTCTGAGCCTCATTTTTCTTACCTGTGATATAGAAATAATATTTACCTTGTCAGGCTTTGAGGTTTAAAGTTAAGTGGAATGACATATAAAACAGCTGGCTTAGTGTCTGGCACATATAATAGATCCTCGATGTCACTTCCTTTCCCAATGAATGCTGAAAAACTGCTTGAAACGGTTTAGGCTACTTGAGAAATAACCTTCACAACTTATTTTAAAATAATAACTAATATTTATGCAGAACTTACAGTTCTAAGCTGTTTGTATATACTGACTTATTTAAGTCTCATAACAACCCTTTGAGGTAGGTACCATAATTATCCGTGTTTTAAATTGGGAACCTGAGGCATAGAGAGCTCCCTAAGGTCACAAGTAGAAAAGCTGAAATTAAAACCCAAGGAGTCTGGCTTCAAAGTCAATGCTGTTTACCCCCACACAAACTGTCTCATCTGTAACTGATTATATTTTTGTAAAGTGAACCCTTCATAGGTAATCATTAATCACCAGGACCTAGCACAAAGTCAATGTCCGGTAGACATTTGTTCAATGAATAGCAGGGATGAAAAACTATTAAATGAAAAAGATACAAGTAAATATTGGAATGCCCAAGAGACCAAGGGGAAGGACTTGCAGTTGTAGATATTGGGAGGCCTCCAGTATACTGTCACAGCAAACCTCACTTATTTACAAGCCCTCACACAGAATTTTAGTCAGATGTTTAGTGCCTCTTCTTAAATAAGGAGACAGAATCAGAGATGACCTAGACCAAGAACAGAGGTAAAAGGGATAAAACTCTAACAAAAAAAATTGTTTCCTTAGAGTGATACAATCTGTTGCTGTAATCAGAGAACAAGAAAGAGCTTTTTAAATAAAAAAGAAAAAGTTTTCACAGGAAAAGTTGATTAGTTGAGAAAAATCTCTCAAATTGTAGAACAGAAAGGTAAAGGAAAAATTAGAGAGAAATGTAAGAAAATTAAATAATGAACTGAAGAGGCCCAACATCTAACTGAATAGAGATGCTCAAAAGAGAAGAGAGGAAATTAGCAAGAAAGTAACACAAGGAAAATTTCCCAACTACAAGGTCTCAGATTCCAAATTGAAAAGTCCACTTGAATGCACAGCAGAATGATTAAAGATGACCCACTCCAAGTCACATTATTGTGAAGTTAAGAACTCTCTGCATTCTCTTCTTCTAAAGAAGAGAACGTAAAATTTAGTTGTTTATTACTATGCCTCTATATCTTATAGATATTATAACTGCCAGATATTATAGATATTTAAACTGCCAGTTCTTCATTTCTCCAGTTTTATCATCTGTCAATTTCCTATTCTGATAAGGATTTGGTTCTATTAACCATCATTCCCAAGAGTCCTCCAATACCTCCTCTCTCTCTCTGACCTCACGATAGAATTATGTCAGATGTTTTGGAAAGTCAATATGTGGTGTCTGCATTATGATTATGTAAATGCTATTTACAGCTGAGTCATGTAATAGACCACGATTTCCTTTTCTTGGCAATTTAAAAACAATTTCCACTGGAACTAATAATTTTCATTGTTTTTTGTGTATGCCCACCTGTTTCTATGTCCCTATGTAAATGCTCTGCCCAAAGTACAAATCTTCTCTAAAGATATCCAGTTGTATCAGGCAGTCTGTCACTTAAGAATCTTTTTCATAGAGCTATCACTCCTGGAGCCCTCGGTCTTGCTCCAATTTGGACAGAGTGCTCTGTAGACATGGGGCACTCCTGTGATCGAAGAATCTTCCTCCACCAACATCCTGGGAATTCCTGACATTTTCTTTTCCTGAATCTTTTTGCTTTATTCCCTCATTTTGGTGGAGCACATTTGGTGGAACCAAGTAACTTCCTGAGACAGGGACTGAGTGATAATTTAAAAGTTTTTGAATATCTGAATGTGTTATTTTAATTTTACTTAACTGGTAGTATGAGGGACACAGAATTTTAGGGTGTAAATCAGTCTAAGTTTCCACATCCTTAATACCCAAAGCTAATAATAGATATCTCTGAAAATACCAGATAGGTTGTTTCTTTCTAGTCTTTGACAGGATCTAGACTATTCGATTGGACAGAGAAGGCTTTTACTTTTTTGTAACAGTTTCTATATTCATGAGCTATGTCTGGCTGAAGACGTACAGATCCTACTCAGATTTAGCTAATGCCATGTAAAATTAACCACAGGCTCCACCAGTCCACCAAAATAGTAATTTGTAAAAGCCTGCTTGAAAGTTCAATTCAACACCTTTCTGAGCTCCTTTCAAATGAAGCACTCTCTAGAGGGATTTTATTTTCTGACTTACGCAGCCAGGGAAAACAACTGTTTCATTACTCCACCATCAGCAGTAATATCAGATGTCTTTGTTAAATCTGAGCTTGGCAGGATGGTTAGACTTCCTGTGAGAAACAAATGAATCTATTTGGTGTGAGATGTTTCTCATGTATACTAAAATATTAGTTAATCCTTTCCTATTCTTTATCGATTTGTGCTTCCATCAGTGTTTCTCTCTCTCCATCTTGACCTCCAAGTAGAAAAGTAACTAATAAAAGTTTGCATTTTATGTAATTTCAAAACACATTACTTTCTTTGTGTTTTGCTATCCTTCACAAATGACCATCACTGAGTCTATGATGCTGAGTTGAACCCTAGGTTTAGGTGGAGTTCTCTGTTTTTTAAGCTTTAAAATAGTTTAATCAATGGAAGAGGATGGGGCAGCGGGGGTCAAGGTGGCAGGCTACGTAAAAGTGGAGTTTGCCTCATCTCAGGACCACATTAAAATTATAACCAAATTATAAGTCAGTTGACGTGGAGAACCACCCAAAGTCTAGCTGATCATAACACATACATCTGAAGATATTAATAAAAAGCCACACTGAGACTAGAGGGTTGGAGACACAGAGACGTGAAATGGGCTGGTCCTGCACCGGCACGTGTAGGTTGAGCACCGCAAGGGACAGTGTGGCTGCAGAAGACCCCCTGAAGGATAAAGAGGTCCTAGCCCCACAAAGGGGCTCCCCAGCCTAGAGTTTCAGCCCCAAGAAGAAGAGTTCCCACAAAATCTAACTGTAAAAATTAGTGGAGATTATGGCTGTTTGAGTGGGATGGAAGAACCCTGAAAACCCAGATGTCACCGTTAAAGGACCCGCGCACAGACTCACTCACTTGCAGATACTCACCCTGGGTTTCGGTGGAGGGTCAGCAGTTCAGGCAGCACAAGAGACAAACAGAGAAAGACTTCATTGTGCAGTACTAGGACGAGGACTGGAGGGACAGCCACCATTGTTCCTTTCTTGCACCCCTTCTGGGGCAGTCTACAGATGGAAACCATCATGCCTCTGATGAGCCCTTCCCCCACATGGCAATTCTCAAGCTACAGTGGCCCAGGAAAGTGGGTCACGCCCCACCCAACGCACAAATTGCTGCAGTGAGCCTATTGCCAGACAGCTGGTCCCGCCCTGCCCCTTTCCGGGACTACACATTCCGCACGGCAACAGACCTCAGCTTGTGCAGCACACGTATTTTAGAGGAGGCATTTGGTTTCAGACCACTGCTGCCAACATGAGCTGCAGTATCTCTTGGGCAAATCACAGAGCTCTCTGGGCCAACACAAATGTCAGCTGCCTCGCTGTAATCTGTGACTTTAGCGGAAACCTGCGGACTCAAAACTAGCAGCAAATGTGATGCTGTATTGCAGCAGTCCCCAACCTTTTTGGCACCAGGGACCAGTGCTCCTATGAAAATCTATTGCCAATGATCTGAGGTAGAGCTGAAGTGGTGATGCTAGTGCTAGGGAGCGGCTGCAAATAAAGATGAAGCTTCGCTTGCTGGCCCACTGCTCATCTCCTGCTGTGCGACCCAGTTCCTAACAGGCCACTAACTGGTACTGGTCCACAGCCTGGGGATTAGGGACCCCTGCTCTATTGTCCTTATGGCCCTGTGTTTCTCTGAGACCCCGCCCCACCTAACCCACAAATTGCCCATGGCAAGCCCATTGCCAAACAGCTGCTCCCGCCCTGCCCGCTTCTAGGGCTGCGCATTCTGCACAGGCAACAGACCTCAGCTGGTGTGGCATGCACAACTCAGGGATAACATTTGGTTTCGGACCCCCTCTGCCAGCAAGAACCGCAGCATCTCTTGGGCGGTTCGCGGGAGTCTGTAAGCTGACACAGACAGCAGCTGGCCTTGCTGTGATCTGTGACTTTTGCAGGAACTTGCAGACTCAGAACTGGCAGCAAATCTAATGCTATATTGGCCTGATGTCTCGATGTCTCCATGTCTCCTGAAACAAACAGCCCCCGACGAGGCTATTCCCAGACAGCCAGCCCCATCCTGTGCTTTCCTTGGGCTGCTAATTCAACAGCAGACAACAGCACTCAGCTCATGCAGCCCGATCAAGGCCTCTGTGTACTGGGAGAGACTTTCACTGGCAGGCCACAAACCTAACCCTGAGCTACAGTATTTCCTGAACAGATCTCGGTTATCTGCAGGCCCGAAGCGGGCAGCGGCTGGACTTGCTGTGATCTGAGACTGTTACGGGAAACCCCAGAGACAGCACTGGCACAAAAACTGCATTGGCCGAGGGAAATTTGCTCACTATTCCCCAATGACTCCCCGGGTCTTCGCCTTACTCAACTCGCATACCACCCAAAGACCTCTTCTAGCTATGAAGTCTTACAGGCAACTGGCAGGCAGCTTCAGGCCTTAAGGTGCACTGGACACTTTGCTAAGCTGCCCCAGGCTCAGTGCTCGGGGTAACCGGACCGCGACTTGCACTGTTTTCTCTCCCACTTGCCTTTAGATCCAGCATAGGCAGCAACTATCCACGGATCACTTTATAGCTCCCACCAAGTAGCCCTGAGCAATCAAAGGCAGCAGCTGACCTTGGCCTACTCAGGAGCACCTCCCAAGGGGCCACGGAACCAACACACCCAGAAACTGGTGCCAGACCACAACGGAGTACCACCTGACAGGCCCCATAAGTGGCACTCCCAAAGAGTGGTCTCAACAGGTACACAAGACTGCTGGGGCTAATTTCACTCATTGAGGTCAGACCACACACACCAGCTCATACCCTGTGGGTGTGACCGGTTTCCACAGCCAGTCAGCCCTAGAGTCAGTTCCATCCGCTGATGTGCTAACAGCAATCAAGGCTTAGCTACAACAGAAGGACATACACAACCACACAAGGAACATACCCAGAGCCCACAGTGCAGGTGATCAGGGAGACTGTGCCGCTAGGCCACACAGGACGCCTAAGGCCACCTGGACAAGGTTCCTAATACATAGAAACAAACACAAAGAGGCAACTAAAATGAGAAAGCAACAAAACATGCTACAAATAAAACAGGAGAAAACTCTAGGAAAAAAAAAATGAAATGAGGCAAGCAAACTCCTAAGACAGAGTTCAAACCAGTGGTTATAAGGATGCTCAAGGAACTTAGGGAAAGAATAGATGATCTCAATGAGAACTTCAACAGACAGATAGTAAACAAAAAAGAATGTAGAAACCAAAAAGCAGAACCAGTCAGAGATGAAGAATACAATAACTGAAATAAATAATACACTATGAGGAATACACTATGCAGATTGGGTGAAACAGAAAATTGAATCAGCAAATTCCAAGACGAGAACAGAAAACACCCAATCGAAACAGCAAAAAAAAAAAAAAAATTTAAAAATTTAAAAAAAAAAAAATAAGGATAGTTTAAGAAACCCCTGGGGCAACATCAGACATACAATATCCATATCATAGGGGTACCAGAAGGAGAAGAGAGAGAGCAAGGAATTAAGAATCCATTTGAAGAGATAATGACAGAAAACTTTCCTAACCTGACAAAAGAATTAGTCGTATAAGTCCAGGAAGCACAGAGTCCCAAACAAGAAGAACTGAAACAGACCCACACCAAGGTACATCATAATTAAAATGCCAGAGGTTAAAGAAAAAGAATCTTAAAAGCAGCAAGAGAAAGGCAGCTGTTACTTACAAGGGTACTCCCATAAGAATGCCAGCTGATTTTTCAGTAGAAACTTTGCAGGTCAGAAGAGACTAACAAGAAATATTCAAAGTAATGAAAAACAACGTACAACCAAAAATACTCTACCCAGCAAGGCTATCAGTTAAAATAGAAAGTGAGATAAAGAGCTTCCCAAACAAGAAAAACACTTAAGGAATTCATCACCAACAAGCCAGTATTACAAGAAATGTTAAGGGGACTTCTGTAAAAAGAAGAAGGTGGGAAAACCCATAAATACAAATATTAAATGGCAATAACTATGTACCTATTAATAATCACTTTTTTTTAATTTGTTTATTTTAATTAGTTTCAAGTATATGGTACATTGGTTAGACATCTATATAGTTTGTAAAACGATCCCCCCAGTTGCTCCCTCCCTCCTCTGACCCCCCGCCTAGCCAATGTATTAATACATTCCCTATGCTGTGTTCTCCATCCTCGTGACCATCCATCAGCTACTAATTTGTACTTCTTTAATCCTCACCCTATTCCCAGCCACCAAAACCCGCCTCCCGTCTGTCCATCACCAAATTGTCTACTATATTTGTGGGTCTGTTTTTGATTAGTTTGTTCTTTTTATTCTTTAGATTCCACATATAAGTGAAATCATATAGTTTAT
>NW_011889254.1:40495-41478 GCF_000151845.1 Pteropus vampyrus | reverse complement strand
GGGTCTGTTTTTGATTAGTTTGTTCTTTTTATTCTTTAGATTCCACATATAAGTGAAATCATATAGTTTATCTTTCTCTGACTTAAATACCTTCTAGGTCCATCAAAGCAATATCTTTTTTCATCCCCTTCTTTTTCATATCTTTTGGTTGGAGCACTTAATTCTTTTCCATTTAAGGTACTTATTGGTAGGAATGTAGTTGTTACCATTCTTTATTCTTGTTTTTGATACGTGTTTTTGCTTCTTAAAGAAGTCCATCCAACATTTCCTGTGATACTGGCTTGGTGGTGATAAATTCCTTTAGTTTATTTTTATCTGGGAAGCTCTTTATCTGTCCTTCAACTCTAAATGATAGCTTTGTTGGATAAAGTATCCTTGGTTGTAGATGCTGGGTCTTGTGTCAAGCCCTTCTATCCTGCATTGTTTCTTTGGAGAAATCATCTGCCAGTCTTATGGGTGTTCCCTTGTAGGTAACTACCTTCTTTTCTCTTGCTGCTTTTAATATTCTTTCTTTGTATTTAACCTTTGGCATTTTAATTATGATGTGTCTCGGTGTGGGCCTCTTTGGATTCCTGGTTTTTAGGACTCTCTGAGTTTCCTGGGGTTTTATGTCCATTTCCTTCACCAGGTGAGGGAAGTTTTCCATCATTATTTCTTCAAACAGCTGTTCAACATCTTGTTTTCCTTCAGATACGCCGATTGGATGGATATTTTGACCCTTAATAGTATCCCATATGTTCCTTAAATTATTTTTATAATTTTGGCATCTTATCTCTTGCCATTCTGATTGAGTGTCCTTGGCTTTCTTGTCCTCTAGATTGGGCATTTGATCCTCTTCTTTATTCACTTTGTTTATTCCTTTGTTTATTCCATTTAATATACTTCTCATCTCAGATAATGTGTTCTTCATTTCAGACTGGTTCCCTTTTATAATTTCTATTTCCATTTTTATGTTTTTTTAATCTTTTTGTTGAAGTTCTCAC
>NW_011889254.1:40130-40445 GCF_000151845.1 Pteropus vampyrus | reverse complement strand
TCTCAGATAATGTGTTCTTCATTTCAGACTGGTTCCCTTTTATAATTTCTATTTCCATTTTTATGTTTTTTTAATCTTTTTGTTGAAGTTCTCACCGAATTTATCTACACTTCCCAAAAGTTCATTGAGCATCTTTATACCCAGTGTTTTGAACTCTGCATCTGTTAGATTGCTTGACTCCATTATATCTGGATCTCTGTGCTGTTCTCTCAAATGGCTTATGCTTCTTTGTCTTCTCATTTTGGCTGCCTTTCCGTGTCTGTTTCTATGTACTAAGCAAAGCTCCTAAGTCCCCCGATCTTATTAGTGTGGATC
>NW_011889254.1:35628-39277 GCF_000151845.1 Pteropus vampyrus | reverse complement strand
GAGGAGTTTCGGTAGGGAGCTGCAAAGGGGAAGGAATTTCCAGACCACTGGTCTTATCAATTTACAGGTCATATGGCTTGTAAAACCTGTGACCTTGGCATTATCAGCACTGTTATAGGATTCTTGAATGGAGAGACATGACACTAAGGCTATAAGCAGGAAGCAGCACTTATTGATGCCAGCACCGGTTCAGTGGATTCCTATCCAAAGGCTGAGCCCCAATTGTAACATAACAGGCAGTTTTATACAGTCTTGTTATTTCTACACAGCTACAGAGATAAGGAAGAACATTAATTGGTTGGCAAGCCATAAATCAACAGATGTGAGCTGGAGAGTTCTTGAGGTTGGGGAGGTAGCTATGAGAAAACATGTTAGCTGGAGAGTCTTTGAGGTAAGGGAGAGGGCAGTTAAGAATGGACTTATTTGAGCAGGAAATGGCCAGGCAGAGTTAGGCTGCCTGTTTCCAGAAGACCATTTAGAGATTCATAGGATGTGGTTAATCTATAACCTGCTGACTCAGTCATTTCTGCAAGCCCTTTCCTTTGCATTTTTTAGAGGCCTCCTCTCCTCTCTTACTATCATTTACACCATTTTTTTTCTCCCCTTAATAATCATTTTAAATGTAAATGGATTAAATGCTCAAATCAAAAGACGTAGAGTAGCTGAATGGATAAGGAAACAAGACCCATGCATATGCTATCTACAAGAAACCCATTTCGGATCAAATAACACACACAGACTGAAAGTAAAGGGATGGAAAAAGATACTTCACACAAATGGAAATGGGAAAAAAAAAAGCTGGGGTAGCAATACTTCTATCAGACAAAACAGACTTTAAAACAAAGGCTATAATAAGAGACAAGAAAGGACATTACATAATGATAAAGGGATCAATACAGCAAGCAAACATAACTCTAGTAAACATATACGCACCCAACACAGGTGCACCTACATATATAAAGCAATTATTGACCAACATAAAGGGAGAGATCAACAATAATGCACTCATAGTAGAAGACTTTAACACCCCATTGGCACCAATAGATATTCCAGACAAAATCAACAAGGAAACAGCAGCTTTAAATGATACACTGTCAGATGGATTTAATTGATATTTCAGTGTTTCATCTCAGAGCAGTAGAATATTCATTCTTCTTAAGTGCACATGGAACATTTTCCAGGATAGACCACATGTTAAGCCACAAAACAAGTCTCAGTAAATTTAGGAAGATTGAAATCATATCAAGTGTCTTCTCTGACCACAATGGCATAAAGTTAGAAATCAACTACGAGGAAAAAAAACTGGAAAATACACAAACACATGGAGGCTACTAAACAATGAATGGGTTAACAATTAGATCAAGGAAGAAATCAAAATATACTTAGAAACAAATGAAAATGAAAACACAACGACTCAAAATCTATTAGACACAGCAAAAGCGGTCCTACGAGGGATATTTATAGCAATACAGACCAACCTTAAGATTGTTTATTTAACAATCTAACCTTACACTGAAAAGAACTAGAAAAAGAACAGCAAACAAAACCCAAAGTGAGTAGAAGGAAGGAAATAATAAAGATCAGAGCAGAAATAAATGAAATAGAGTCTAGAAAAATATACAAAAGATCAATGAAACCAAGAGCTGATTCTTTGAAAGGATAAACAAAATTGATAAACCTTTAACCAGACTCATCAAGAAAAAAAGAGAGGACCCGAATAAATAAAATCAAAAATGAAACACCAGTAACTATGGACTCCACAGAGATACAAAGGATTATAAAATACTACAAGCAATTACATGCTAACAGATTTAACAATTTAAAAGAAATAGATATACTCCTAGAAACATACAATCTCCCAAGACTGAGTCAAGAAGAAACAAAATCTGAACCGACTGATTACCACCAACGAAATCAAATCAGCAATCAAAACACTCCCAAAAAACAAAAGTTCTGTTCTGGATGGCTTTATAGGTGAATTTTACCAAACATTCCAAGAAGAATTAACACCTATTCTCAAACTATTCCAAAAACTTGAAGGAGGAAAGGCTCCCTAATTCTTTTTATTAAGCCATCATTACTTAGATTCCAAAACCAGACAACGATATTACAAAAAAAGATAACTATAGGCCAGTATCCCTGATGAACATTGATGCAAAAATCCTCAACAAAATATTAGCAAACCAATATCAGCAATACATTAAAAATATCATACACCATGATTAAGTTGGATCTATTTCTGGGATGTAAGGTTGGTTCAATATCTGCAAATCAATTAATGTAATACACTACATTAACAGATTGAAAGATAAAAAACCATATGATCATATCAATAGATGCAGAAAAAGCACTCAAAAATTCAGCATCCATTTATGATAAAAATTCAGCAACGTGGGAATAGAGGGAACATACTTCAATATAATAAAAGCTATATATGACAAACCTACAGCTAATATCATACTCAATGGGTAAAGGCTAAAAGCATTTTCCTTAAGATCAGGAACAAGACAAGGATGCTCACTTTCACCACTTCTGTTCAACATTGTCTTGGAAGTCCTAGCTACAGCAATAAGACAAGAAAGAGAAATGAAAGCCATTCAGATTGGAAAGGAAGAAGTAAAACTGTCATAATCTGCAGGTGACATGAGACTGTATATAGAAAACCCTAAATATTCCACCAAAAACTGTTAGAACTGATAAATTCAGCAATGTAGCAGAATACAAAATTAATATTCAGAATTTGGTTGCATTCTTATATACCGATGATGAACTTTCAGAAAGAGAAATTAAGAAAATCCTGTTTACAGTTGCATCAAAAACAATAAAATACCTAGGAATCAAGTTAACCAAGGAAGTAAAAGACCTATTCTCAGAAAATTATAAGACATTGAAAAAATAAATTGAAGAAGATATAAATAAATATACTGTGCTCATGGGTAGGAAAAATCAACATCATTAAAATGGCTATACTACCCAAAGCAATCTATAGATTCAATGCAATCTCTACCAAAATACCAATGACATTTTTCAGAGAACTAGATCAAATAATCCAAAAATTTATATGGTACTATAAAAGATCCTGAATAGCCATGACAATCTTGAGAAAAGAGCAAAGTAAGAACTATCACACTACCTGATATCAAACCATACTACAAGGCTATGTGTAGAGCCAAAGGGGTGATAATCAGAGGGATCACTTCATAAACTATATAAATGTCTAACCAATGTACTGTATATCTGAAACTAATAAAAAGAATAGTTTATCAATGGAAAAGAACCTATTTTCCTTTTTCTCTTGATGCTTTAAGATTTGAATGTTTTTCTAAAACCAGGACAACAATTTAGCATTTCAGTTAAAACGATATAAAATACAATTTGGTAGGGGTAGATAGATGGAGTTAATTGGGAATCTGCAGACCGACCAGGCATCTATCTGATTGGTTAAGTTTTCCGTTGACTCGGCCAACTGCAGACCCTCTGATTCTGCACGTCTCACCAGGTCTCACTGGCCTGTGTCTGCACTCTGTGCTTTTCCTGTATCTATAAAACCTCCGTTTTTTTCATCCTCAGCTTGATGTGTTTGATGCCGCTGAGCGTTACCAGCAGGCGGGCCTTGCCCTGATCATTCTGGCCGGCAAAGAGTATGGCT
>NW_011889254.1:17247-34368 GCF_000151845.1 Pteropus vampyrus | reverse complement strand
AGTGCATGATCAGACTACGGGTTCAAATACCAGACATAACACTGACTACCTGAGTACAGGGGACAATAATAGCATCTACTTCTCAGGGTTGGTGGAGGGGGAATGAGAGACTTCATTTAAGTGCTTACATAGTACCTGTATTTTGTAGGCATTCAGTTAAAACTGGCTACTGTGTTATTTATAACTAGAAGGTAATATTTTGTGTAAACTATTAATTGGTACTTACAAAGAATTTAGGTGTGAGAAGAGTTTTGACTTAAGCCTTTTGTAAAGTTTCTGAGTATCTGAAGGAAAATTGGAACTGTGTCCAAACTCCTGTCTTGGCCCATCAGGGAATCAGAGCTGTCCTGGCTGAGAGTTACGAGCGAATTCACCGTAGTAACTTGGTTGGAATGGGAGTGATACCCCTCGAATATCTTCCTGGGGAGACTGCAGACACCCTGGGACTCACAGGGCGGGAACGATACACTGTCATCATTCCAGAAAACCTCAAACCCCAAATGAAAGTCCAGATCAAGGTAAGCTGGAGCCTCTCCAAGCCAGGGCCAGCCAAAAGGGACCTTTATTTGTCATCAGCATTGTTAGAAGGAAATCAGTGGGATTTGGAAGGAAAAGGAAAAAAAAAAAATGCTCAGTAGGACCACATTAGACTTGAGTTCTACAAGCACCTCCTCCATCTGCCTTTACAACATAGTGAGGTTGATACCTATCATTATTTATTTCTGTTTATTCATAGAGTTATCATCAGTTCCATTCTTACCTCCCATCCCCAACTAGCCCCACTGCCTCCAATTCCCCAAGTCTCACTCGGCCCAGAGAATAGTGATGAAAACTTAGGGATAGGACATTACCTAAAAAACACCTTTTTATTATAAAAATATGAACAGCAGACACACTCCTTATCCCTGAGCCTCACCCCGATACGACAGCTCTCTAGGCAAGGTGAAGATGAAGTGTGCAGCACCAAGGTCCCAGGGGGATTAGACATCGACGCTGAGGCAGCTGCTGAGGTCTGTGTCCTGGGTGAACAGGGTACCTAAGAGACAACCTTAATGAAACCTTTGCTAACCTGAGACACTTCTTTCTGCAGAGAGCTCACAGGGAGGGTTTAGAAAATTCCATCCCAAACGTCACTAGTAACTGCTGCTCAGAGAGGCCATTTCTAATTCTCACATATCTTTCACTTCCATCATTGATACTCTATAGATAAGTCTGCTGGGGATCTTGTTAAAATACAGCTTCTGATTCAGCGAGTCTGGGCTAGGGCAAGAGATTGAGCATGTTTCCAGGCCAGGCTGACGATTCTAATATGCTGGTGATGCCGAGTGTGCCAGCTGCACTCTGAATGGCCGGCCCGAGGGCAGGCTGGGCAGGAATTCCTTTCACAGTGATTCTTCTCTGCTTCTTTGTTGTTGTAGCTGGATACCGGGAAAACCTTTCAGGCTGTCATGAGGTTTGACACCGACGTGGAGCTCACTTATTTCCACAACGGAGGCATCCTTAACTACATGATCCGCAAGATGGTCAAGTAGGCCCTCATTTCTTAGGAGAGCTGCGTTTGGAGCTACACCAGGGAGCATGTGCACCAGGGAGATGAGCCCCTGGTGCAGAAGCAGAAGCATCCCCCCCACCTCCATGCAAGGTGCTGCCTTGCAGATGGAGCACATGAGCACTGGCATTCTGGTGCCATTTCTCCAGGCACAAAATCAGCAGTTTCTACATTCTCTATTTTTGTTAATCTTTTTATCTTTTTCTATAATTTGGAAGCTAGAATGGTGGGAATGTCAGTAGTGTCAGAAAGAACTGAGATCGTCTTTATAGTTACTGATCATAGAATGTCGATTTTTCACTCTTAGCCTGTTTATGTTCAGCTGGACAGAAATAACTCTTCTCGGAAGCTATCTCCTGTCCTCTTTTTTGAACTTGTTTTCCCCAGCTCAATGAAACCTTTCCCTTGAGGGTCATTTGCCTTTGCATATTACAACAGTGTTAACTGACATGGTAGATAAGAACTTTTTAACACTTCAAATCACAGTAGTGATTACGATTTTTCCCTTCCTCCTTTCCTTCAGAGTGCATGATCCAGAAACCTCATGGACAGGTCAGATGTTGAAACTTTTTGATTATGTACCTTTTGATAGGTGAACATTAAAGAAATGTGAAGTTTTCTTTTACTATCTTCAAAAATTTTCCCCAGAAAACTTTTTATTTGTCAAAAGGATAATATGAAGTTGGTTTTAGAGAGAGACACAGAACATTTCTAATTTGAATAAAATAAATCTATTTTCAAGGAAAACTTTTTGACTTTGGAATTAAATTTTGCTGTGTGTGTGGCTATAGTTTTGAGTCCTTTAGTGAATCTCAGATGGCAGCTTCCTGAAGCCTGGATGACTTTCAGGGTCTCTTGTTTTTACAACCATGTCAGTGCTATTCAGGAAAATGGAAGTTCCAGGAAACCAACATGTTCTCCGCCCCATTTGAGAGCAAACAGGAAGGTAGCAATAGCAATAATGAAAAGCACTAAGCATGTCCATAAAATAGTCATGTGAATCATACTTCCTACTATAATGGCTGGCAAAACTTAAAATAGCCTTCACAAAGAAACATACGATATGCATTAACTGTTTCAGACATAATTACACTCACTTCCAGGACATAAACCCACTGAATGGAACAGCAAACAGAAGAGCCCTCACCATTTAAAATCTTTTTTTCTCTCTCCTCTTTCAACCACAGAGAGTATTGTTCAATTACAGTAAAGTTAAATGTATATATGACATAACTTCATTCTATTTCAAAATTTAAGCCTTAGCTAAGTACGACTAAAAACCCTGGATATTATATTTAAAAGGAACATGATATCCTGAAGGACAAAGAGAAGAAAGCAGATGAGCTAGGAGCGTCGGTACCCCAGGAGTAACATGGTCGTGAGTTCCCTGAGATTTCTTTTCACCTCATGTGTCCCAGAGTGGGGCTGAAGAAGTTGGCAACCAGAAATGCCTGTGGTCACAGATTTAAAAAGTCTTGACAAAAGCCTACTCTAACCAAAGGACCAGGAGAGGAGCTGCCTAGCAAGACAGAAAACTTTTAAACAATAACTATTCTACTCCAGCCAAACACCACAGGAAAAAAAAAAAAAAAAAGGGACCCAACCCCACCCGTGCCAATAAGGGCTGAGTAGGGAACCTAGATTTCCACTTTTCAGGGCTGTAACAAAGCAACCCAACACTCCCACCTGGTGGTGTCGGTGGAAGACCTCCTTCTGACACCCAAAAGTATCAAGGAAACTCCCCCTTGCTGGGATCAACAGAGGCTGAGTGGGAAACCTAGATATTTCCACCTCCACCTGGCAGTGATGAGACAGTGTTCCTACCTCCTGTGCCAGAACAGTGTCAGACAAAGCTAACACAAAAAGTTAAATAAGATCTTGAGTCTCATAATAGAATATTTATCCTTTGGCTAAATTTCTCGAAGTGAAAATCCTGGGTTGCATGGTATACATTTTCCTATGAGCAATTTTAATTTCCTTTTCTCAGATATGCTTCTAATCTACTCGAGATGGGGAGAATATGATAGGAAACGGTAAAAACGAAATTGCCCTTTGGCATCTAATTTTTTAAAACTTCATTTATATCTAATGATATTCAATTATATACTAAAATTCAAGTAAATACTAATAATCCCAAATATTGTAAATGTTACTATAGGCAGTAAATCTCAATAAGTTAAAACTATTAGTACTGTACTTTAAATAAAACTTAATAACTGGGTAAAGAGGTTCAATAAATGTCACAAATGAAATTTATAGCACACTGCTTCTTCCCCCAACTTGTGGTTGAAGAAGCAGCCTACTCCATGCACTATGGTGGAAAAAAGCAAAACTATGACAGCCTGATTGTGTGCAGTCATAGGTACACATCATGTTGGAAATTCTTTAGTCAAAATGAACTTCCTTTCACCCCACATCTTGTTCCCTACTACATGAGGAAAGAAAGAGGCCTTCCTCATTTTGATTCCAGATAACCCTTCACAACTGGAACTATGGAAAATACCCTTTATACCTTATTTATCCAGAATGAAATACTGCCATATCCTGAAGCTTCCATTACAGAAATCAGTCCTTGAATTCCCTCTGGACTGTCTACATGGTAAAATGGCTTCAGAGTAACCAGAGATTCCCTGGGGATACACTGTCCTAGGGAAGATTGGCCACACCTACCCAATGGACAATGCAGCTGTGAAGCTGAGGAAGAAAGTATACAGTTTCCCTTTCTGTCTTCTTGGAGCTTGCCTCGAAGAGCTCCAAACTTCTGCCTCTCTTCTGCAGTTTCTCCCCCCATTAAAGATGATACACATGGACCAGGGCGTCAGATCCAATTCCCAAGCCCTTATCAAAACACCACAGAAAGGAAGCTCACTCCAAGACCCATAATTCCTTTTAGTTTTAAGAAGATAAGGTTTTCCCTACCTTATTATACTTTTACTAAGACTTTCAAAGCAAAGTCTCCCTCTTTCAACAGAGCGGCTGGGGCTGGTTATCTACACTAGGACAGGGATAGCACCAAGACTCCAAGCTCCTACCTGCCATGCAATTACCAGCTACCAATGACTCCTGGCTACACTTGTCTAGGGCCCTTCTCATTCTTTACCATCTCTGCCAATTTTCTATTTATGGCTGTTAGGAGAATCCCAGATGCTATTCAATAGCCTAGTTCAGCAGATATCTAACCCATTTTCTCCTCTCTCTACTCCTTGATCTGGTGTGCTGGCTAAAAAAGATGTCTGTGTTTGGTCCAGCCTCCATTCTCCTCAGTAGACGTTTACTCTATTTCTTCTGCCACATATAAATCTAAGTAGCTTGTCATCCAATGGAGGGAATAAGAATTATATCATGAGTATTGTAGCTAATATGGTTTTGAAGCCTTTATTGGCAACATCCCCAATCCTGTAAAATAGGATGGTGGCTGGGCAAAAAATCTCTATTCTCATTAATATTAAAAAGGAAAATGAAGATAATCTAAAGAATTTCCCTGCAATTCTTCTCACTAAATATGTGGAAGAAGTGTTTTAATATATCTTTGTCTCTAAACTTTAGGAAGAAATCGTTTTTTAAAAAAAAAAAATGAGTAAACACTGATATAAAGTTGTAATTTTATCTTGTATTAATTTGCTTTCAATCACTGCTTCTCAATACTTTCTGAGCACAGAGCTTATGACTTTTTAAAATTATGGACACTATGAAGTTGTTCTACTGAATTGTGAGATTCATATTTTTGAAGTTAAAGTATGCCTCACACCTCTGTCCAATAACAACTCTCATTTCAGAGCACTTTCTTTATGCCACTGTGCCAAGCAATACATACATCTCATTTCATCCCCCAAACTGCCCTGTAAGTTAAATACCATTATTTTGTCAACTTTACAAATGAGGAGAGTGATGATTTAAAAGTCAGAGTAACTACCTGAGATCACACATCTTGTAAAAAAGAGAACTGGTATTGGAACCATTGATTCTAATGTTAAAGCTATCCCCGAGCCCTGAAGTGTTTAATGCTTTTAGAAATTCTGAGATGAAAATGTCTGCAAAGGGTCTGGAGAAAGCATGGATGTGTGTGCATGTGCATGCCTGTGTGTGTGTGTGTCTTTTCTCAATTTAGTCCCATGCTTCTGTGTTATAAAGAAAAGTACAATAAAAACGGAGGTCACTACAAAGAGGTTGAACTGAACAGGTATACCACTCTACAGTACATGTTATTATCTGTACCTATGATTAGGCATTCCAACACTTGCACAATGCAATGGGAGCTTTTCTCTGAGGACTCCAGATGTGTGTGTGTGTGTGTGTGTGTGTGTGTGTGTGTGTGTGTGTGTGTGAGAGAGAGAGAGAGGGAAGAGGAGGGGAGAGGAGAGGGGAGATGGGAGAGAGGAAAGAGGGAGGGAGGGAGAGGGAGATTGATTTGAGGAAAAGACTTAGGGTGTAGTCCTCAAGGTGAACTGTCAACTTAAGAGCAATTCTAGCTCAGTTTGCCTTTTAGATCTAAAAACATAACTTCAGGTATCAATACTAATAAAATATATTTCAATCTTATTGAGATTTAAAAGCATAAAGGATAAATTCACTGAAGTACAAAATTTTAGGCATAAATTCATTGTTCTAATGTAACAGAGCAATATGATAAAAAGTACCAGCCATGCTTACATTCGTCAGTTTTTCTTTGTATACATTTATGTTTTTCTTTTTCAATTACACCATTATTACCAGGCGGAAGGAAGCACTTGCTACCCATTGCTCTTCCTCTGCCAATTTTATTTGGTGCCCGTGACTTAAAACCCTAATAAATCTGAAGATAGATAAACAAAGGGTTAGGGACACAGAAGCATGGGAGTAGATTGAGAAAAGACACACACACAATCCTGCTTTCTAAGGAAGTTGAACTGTTAGAGCCTGGACCCAAATGCAGATGTGCACCTGCACATTAAAGACATAGATAGACTAGGAACTCACCTAGAACTGGCCTTCTCAGAGTCTCCATTGTGCAATGTGATCAGATAGTCACATTATCAGAAACACTGCTTTAAAGGCAATCCAACATGAACCCTCAGGATGACACTGTGAGGGTTCTAAGATGAACAGTAAACAGATCCTCCTTCAAGAGTCTCCTAGAGAAATAATATGTTCACAACCACCAGAATTAGGTAGAAAGTGGTAAGTACTATAAAGAAGACAGGTATAAAAGGTTATGGGCCTTCAAAAGAAAGATTGTTGCCACTTAGGGGAATTAGGGAAAGGTGATATGGAGGCAGCAGAAGAGGTCAAATAAAGCAACAGTACATGAGCAATTCCTTCAGCAAGGAAAAAATGATGAAGTCAGGTTGGCTGAAGTGAATAATGAACAAAGGAGAATGAGAAATAATGTTGGAAAGAGGGCTTAGGCATTCCTGTAGCTCAGAGACTCCAAACAGCTTATACCTGTGGCATTCCAGCCTGCTCCTGACCACCTGCTCTACAGAATTTAGACCTGCTTTGCCAGTCCATTTGTATATACCAATTTCTTGTAATAAATCCCTGTGCATATACACAAGTACATAAACTACATACACACACACACACACACACGCACGCACACGCACACACACATACACATAATCTCTTACTGGTTTTGTTTCTCTGGTTAAACCCTGAGTGATATGAGCATTAAAAAATAATTTGAATATATTATATATATTATACTAAATATATATTATACTAAATCTAATACACTATATATAAATATCTATGTTCTGATTTGTTTTGCCATATTCAGTCAGTATGCCAGGTTTTAGAAAGCTGAGTTTAGAATTTTCTTCAATCCATTTCTTTAAAGCATGACAATGAAAAGCAATTATCAGTTAAACACTATTTGTATACCGTTTGTATTAATTCAATATTGAAATATATACAAGAAGGGAACTTTTAGTTACTTTGCAGACAGTTTGCAGATGAACAAACCTGAGGCAAAAAAAAAGCATCTATGCAATAATAAACTATAAAAGTATAAATCTTTGTAATAAGATATAGTTTAATCTCAGATATTTTTAAGCAAAGTTCAGGATAGTGAGTGTGTAGAACTAATAAATTTAGCAAGATCTCAGGATACAAGATATTAAATAATTAATACTTAAGTATAAGTCTAACAAAACATGTGCAAAATCTGTAGGCTGAAAATGACAAAACACTGATAAAAGGAACCAAAGAAGATGTGATAGGTGACCTCTAAGGTATCCCCCTGGTGTTCAAACCCTTGTGTAATCCCCTCCCCTCAAGTGTTCACTCTGAACTTATTCACTTGCTTCTAATGAATAAAATACGGTAGACATGATGGGATATCACTTCCAAGTTGTTGTTATAAAATGACCGTGACCTCCATGTCAAGCACTCTCTCTCAGTCTCTCTTGGATCACCCACACTAGAGGAAGCCAGCTGCAATGTTGTAAGGCAGCCCCGTGAAGGAGCCCACACCAGTGAGCTTAGAAGTACGTTTTCTGAGGCCCGCCCAGAGTCGTGAAAGTGAGGCTGGAAGCTGATCTTCCCAAGTCAAGCCTTGAGATGACTGCAACCATGACCAACACTTTGGCTGCAGCCTCCTGACAAACTCTGAGCCAGATGCAACTAGTGAAGTTTTTTCCAGATGCTCGACCCATAGATATTATAAGATAATTAGATGTTTGTTGTTTCCTGCCAATGAGTTTTGGGGTAATTTGTTATCAGCAATAGATAACTAATACAGAATAAATGAAGAGATATACTATGGTCATGGATTTGAAGACTCAATATTGTTATGATGTCATTTCACCCAGTTTTAACTATAGATTCAGTGCAATCCCAAATGAAATTCCAGCAGACGTTTTCATAGTTATGATTGAGCTGATTCTAAAATATAAATAGGAAAGCAAAGAAAGCTGGCTAAAACAATTTTTAAGAAAAGAAAAAGTTGGAGAACTCACATAACCTGATTTTAAGACTTCAATAAAGTTACATTAATGAAGACAGTGTGGATGGATGAAAGGATAGATGTATAGATGAGTGAAACAGAATAGAGAATCCAGAAATAGATCCATAAATACAGTCAACTGATTTCTGAAAAAGCTAAAGGCAACTCAATGGAGAAAGGATAGTCTTCCTCGCACAGTTCTGGAACAACTGGATGTCCACATACAAAAAGGAAAAAAGCACATCAACTCAGACCTCAAAATGGATTGTAGATGTAAATGTAAAATATAAAACTATAAAATTTCTAAAAGATACCATACAGAAATTCTTTGTGATCTTAGATAAACAAAGGAAGCTTAGATATAATACCAAAAGCAGAATCCACAAAAGGAAAAAATAGTTTAACTGGACTTTGTCGAAAGTTTAAATTTTCAATCTATAAAAGATTCTATAAGATAATGAAAAGACCAGAAAAAAATATTTGCAATTCACATTTCTGACAGAAGACTTTCTGTCAGAGTATATTAAAAAAAAACTCTCAAAAACTCAGCAATGACATGAGAAACAAAAATCCAGTTAAACTCAATTTTAAAATGGCAAAAAATACAAACAGACACTTCACCAAAGAAGATATAGAGTTAGCTAATAAGTGTATGAAAAAATGGTCAGCTGTATTAGTCATTAGTGAAATGCAAATTAAAACCCTTGTGAGATCACTATGTACCCACAGAAAGGCTAAATTTTATAAAATTGATGAAAAGAATTAAAAAATGTGAAGTAATTGCTCTATAATATAATAAAAATTATTTTGTTATAATTTATTATTATAAACAGGAATGATTAAGACAGTGATGTATTAGTGTCAAGATAAACAACCAGGTAATCAGAACAGAATAGAGAGCCCAGAAACAGATCCACACATACATATATGGAAGTTTGATGGCAGAATAGGGAGGAAAGGACAATCTTTTTAATAAAATGATACGGAGTCAATTTTCTATCCACAAGTGCTCTGGTTTTCACAGAAAGAATGGTTCTAGTCTCTGGGTTTAAGCGGTTCTCCCGTCTCAAGATTAAGCAGCAGCCTTTGAGTTTAAGATTCCAGTTGCTGGATCCATGGAAACACTATCTGATTCCTGCAACTTTTCTGCAAAGGGGGAAGGTTTTATAAATGACTTATAAATACTAGAAATTTAGAATTTATAAAAGCTACACTGTGACTTTGAACTATAGTTCAAATAGTTAATCTCGTCATCTTTGACCAGAATTTTATGAGTAATAACAACCAATTTAATGCATACATTAAATATGCATATTTTTCAATAGCAGCACATCAATGGGTTACACACATATATAGTAAATACTTTGCTATAGGCCAAAAAAATAATTACTAATATTAATTATCTTTAAGAAAAAGAATTTGAGAGAGAGAAAAGACAATTTTCATTTAATATCTTCTTATATTTTTCTTAACATGAGGGATAAGGAATTATGGGCCATTTTGGTTTTCTTCTTTATATAGAAGTATATATAAATTATAGTCTTTTGATGTCATTAAAACATGTTTTTTGTATTTTTAAACCTTTATAAAATTCCTAAAAGTTAAACCTAAAAAAACGCTACTATCTATTGACTATTTCTATGGTGTGCATCCTTTGCAAATCCTACTATTTTCTCTTCTTCAAAATAAACAATATCATGAGCAGCAGATTCTTTCCATAAGTCCCAGATTTCACTGGAGCTTAATAGTCCTGTCATCTATAATATCTTCTTAAGCCCTGGACAACTCACTGAGCATTACCATATGCTAAGTGTAATAGTATACAAGTGTGCTGCCACTGGAGTCACCCGGCTCCCATGACTTTCTCCTCTGGAAACACCATCTACCTTCAAGTCTCCAAGTGAAATCTTGCTCAATTTCATCAAATCCTGATGCTTGGACATTATTGAAGAAGTCTTTCAAGGCAGGGGTCCCCAACCCCAGGACACAGACAGGTATCTGTCTGTGGCTTATTAGGAACAGGGTTGCACAGCAGGAAGTGAATGGCAGGCCAGTGAGCAAAGCTTCATCTGCTCCCCAGTGCTAGCATCACCGCCTCAGCTCCCCGTCAGATCATCAGGCATTAGATTTTCATAGGAGCACTGGTCCCTGGTGCCAAAAAGTTGGGGACGGCTGTTTCAAGTAACCCAAAGCATCTTTCATTCGTGCATGCTCACTGATAATGAAGGCATCATTATATTTCTATTTAAAATGAAAAATGTGTCTCAATGCGTTTCTAATGTCTAGTGCATTTTCTGTACTTAAAGTCAATTACTGTACTTAGCACAGAATTAATTTGAAGAATACTTTTCTCAGATCTATTCCAACTTAGTTTTTTTTAAATGAAAGGTCCTAATGGTACTGTAATAAACCTTTGAATCAAATACTGTTTTTAAAAATTTTCAATTAGCTAGAATCATTAATTAATTAAGGTCACTTTGAATTCTGGAATTCTACCTTGGAAGAGAAGAGAAAATTACAAGAAAAATGCAAGAAAATTACAAGAAAAAAGAAAGCAAATCAAGTTCCACATCAACCCGCCTCATAATTCATTCAGTTTAATCTCTTATACATCTAAAACCAACACCGAGATGTAATTGCACCTGTTTAGAATGATGGCACTGACCATCTATACTAAATATTAGGTTAAGTTCATTAAAATTCTATAAATGCATACTGATTGAGTGCATTTTAAAATATTTTTATCTCCCTCATATTTATATGGCTTTATCAAAGGTAAGAAAACATATGCTTCAGGATATGCCAACAGAAGCCACTTACTGAACTTTAAAGACAGCTGTCACCGGTTATATAGTTACAATAACATCAATCATCACCCAGTTTTTTCTAATCATGTCAATCATGGAAATGCTGGAGGCACAGTTTAGAACCCTCCGCCTTTGTTTCTGTCCTGTTCCCTCTAGTGTTAAGTTTCAGAATGCAGACTAAGAAGATGATGAATACGATAACTTTTTAATTTTGTTTCATAAGAACCTCCTGGAAAGTTCCTGAGAGCTGTTGGGAATAGAATGAAAAGTTACTGTTTTCTCAGCTGCCACAGTGCAGCTCCAAGTAGGCGCTACAACTAAAATATGCCTTTCCAAAGAAAGAACATACCCACAAATGTGAAGTGTACATAAGCAGTGCTTTACGAATCCTGCTCTCTTCATCTTTGTCTGGCATCTGTAACACTTTTTCTGAACTACGACAATACATCGTTCATATTTCTGTGTTCCAAATCCTTGTTTTAAATTTGAGGTAAATTTTCTGGGTTGGGGCAGGGGGCAGTTTTTCATTGTGCCACATGGTGAGTCATTGAAAGTTCTAAGCATGCTTCACCTTCTAATTTCTTTCCTTCTCTCTGTACATGGACTAGCCCTCCTAAAATAGTCTCAGTTTTCAGCAGTCCAAGCTCCGTGCACAATGCTGGGAATAAAAGGATGAGGAAGACACAGCCCTGTTCTCAAGCAGCTCAGTCTGTGAATTACTCTATCAGTTTTACAGGGCTGCTCAGGAAGAGCACAGTACAATAAAAGTCACAGGCAAGAACTATATTTCTGCGTTGTTGTTCTTCTTTTTAAATAAGAGGAACAAAGAAGGCTACCCAGACAAGTGGCATTGACATGCTTCTTTCCCGGCTCCGACTGCAAACAGAGGGGGCCAGCCATAAACTAGGTGAATCAATAAGTATTTACTGAACTTGGGTAGGTGTGAAAATAAGATAAGCAGTCTGGAAATGAGCAGTTGACAGAATCTGGACTGGTGAAAAAGTGGAGGTAGAGTATTAGAGGTGGAAGGAATAAGAAGAAAGGAGACACGCCTCTCCACCTCTCTGCCGTCTCCCCAAGGCAGACAACATCATAATGTTCCTGGATAACATGATGCTTCCTAACGTCTCCTGGCTCCTCGCTTTATTCCCTCCAATTTATCCCCCACTCAGCAGCTAGAGGGAGTTTCCCAAATTGAAGATGAGAAATGATACTTCCTCACTGCTTAAAAGCCTCCAGCGGATTCCTCCAGCCAAATTCCTGCCCTGGCTCACACACAGGGTCCTCTATGATCTAGCCTCTGCCTGCTTCTGATTCTCATCTCTAGATGCTCCCCTTCCTGTATTTTACAGGACTAATGGAAGTCCCTAAACTCGCTCTACTCTCCTGGCCTTTGTACATTCTGTTCCCTCTGCCTAAGAATTCAAGTAAGGAAGGAATGGAAAGTAAAATGGGAAAGAGAAGTAGAACCACATTGTGCAGACAGGGCTCAGACTGTCAAGTCAGAGGCTTAGAGAGCTTTGCTTCTAAGACAAAGGGATTCAAACAGGATATCGATATGGTAAAACTGGTGTTTCAAGATTAACCCAGTAATAGGGTTGGATGAAAAAGAAAGTGGAGGTAAGCAAACTAGCTATAAAGCTGTTAGAATAAGTCTTAAATCAAGCTGTGAAAGAAAAGGAAAGAGAAAAAGCAAATTAAGTGTGAGAGAAGGCAAGACACCATGAGATCTCTTACAGATATCACAAATTCAACATCTCCTAAATTCACTGTGTACCCGCTAAAGATGCTCCTACTTTTGGAACCAGTACCACCTACTGGATAAGGACAGTCCGTTTTCTCATCCTTCTCCTTCTTCTTATTTACCAATTCTTTAATTTTTTTCAATGGGATACTTCTGAATATGTTACCTCATGGAAAGGATGAAAGTTTATTACAAAAAAGCTGAAATACAGCAAAATGAAACTACCTGGGTCAGCCCTCTCAGATAGGACAAATTGAAATCTTGAAATTCTGCTCATATGTCTCTTGCTCGGGGTCTTCCCTGACCCCCTGAGGGCATCATGTCCCCACATATTGCTCTGATTGTATCCCCCTGCTCCCTAATTAGAGCCCTCACTAAAGCAGCAGTGGCAGTGGATGGGTGTCATGCTTTGATTATGTCAGCCCCACAGGGAGGGACTACGATTATTTGCTTCTTTTGTCCCAAACAGCACAGCAATAAATGAAAAAAAAAAAAAACCTTAAATATATAAACTATGAACTTTTTAAATGTAATATTGGGAAGATGGAGCAGCTCTTTGTAATATTTTTACTTTTTTAACTCATTTATAAAAAGAGATGATCTTGAACATTTGCAAAAGTCAGTGTTTAAAGTGAAGCAACTTTACACACACACATATCACTACTGATATTTGCTCTTTAAAATGCAAGAATTTTTTTTTTGCTTTGTAGACTTTTTTATAAGTCTAAAGGGAAGTAGATTTAGAAAACACAACCAGTTTTAATTTCTATAGGAAAACACACAAATGTGACTTAATTATCATTAATGTGTTCTTCCATCATAAAATGTTGAAACAAACAGGAAAGAATCTAACAGCTTCTGATTTGTAACTATACTTTGGTGATGAGGATAGGAATACATATGCTGCTTTGAATGGAGGTTTCTTAACTCTTCTGAGTCCTTTCCCTCTCCTATAAGATACCCAAGGTTTTAACTACACACCCACATAACAAAATTTCTCTTCATAATATTCTGAATCACTTGTTTCTTTTGTTAATTAAATATGATAAAAATTATGAAGCTATATGGGATATGGGAAATAGTAAGATTATGCTATAGACAAGACACTCGTAATAATTAAAATTTGTTTTCAGCTTTATTTATTAGATGTCTATTGGCTCATTTTACAAATACTTTTATGATAAATGCAATTTGAAACATTTCACAAGTTTAAATAAATATAAATGTCTTTGAAATATATAGACACTTTTAATATCTGTTTAATTGTTTGGACATTTGAGAGATCTTCACACCTCCATTTATATCAGCACCTAGGCAATTTCTTAGAGTTGGGCTGGCCTGTCATGGTGAAGCAAGATGACAATCACAAAAGAGTTTTTTCTGGTGGATTTTCTAAGATGAAATGTGACATTTTTTATTTTCCAAAGATGGCTACAATCATATCTACCATGTCACATGCTCTTCTTCTAAATGAACTTGCCTCTCCCCATCACAAGGTGGACTCTCAGCTCCCCACCCTGGGAACGTGGGCTGTCCTTAGTGACATCCTCCAAATACAATGCAGCAACTTTGATTTCACTGGGGATGGAGGCAAGGTCATAAGAAGCCTTGCAGTTCCTTGCTGGGTGTTCTGACACACTGTCTCTAGGGACGTTCCTCTCAGAGCTAGTCTTCGTGCTGTGGGAGCCCAAGCCATGGAGGATCCCATGTGGGTGCTCTAGTCAGCAGCTCAGGCTGAAGGCCCAGCCCACATCAGCATCTAGGATGCCATGTGACTGAGCTCACTTGGATAGGAGTCCAGTCAGATCTACAGATGATTCTAGCAAGCATGACAGATTCTAAGGGAAAACTATGCAGCTAAGCCCAGTGAGTAAATGGGAAAGAGATTTTCTTTCAAGTTATTACCTTTCCAGGTGTTTATTTTACAGTAATAGATAACCAGAATAATCTTTTCAACTGTACTTCCCAGTGGTTCCCCTGTTTCTTAAAAACCCACATGTGGACACAGCCTCATCTCTCTCAACTCACTTCCTACCTTCTGTAAAGGCACTTTCTCTTTCCTTAGAGATTCTGATTGCGAGTTTCTGGTCAGACACTCCTCTTTTATCCTGTCTTACTGACTAGCTCCTCTGAATTCATGTCAGATTTCTCTTCCAGCTGATGTTCTCAGCTACCCCCTTGTCCCTAACAGCACCAGCTCCTCTTTGAGGTTGTGAATGTTTTTTTCCACAAGGTGATAATTAGGACATAGTGGGAGTGACATCGATTCCAGTTGTTTCAATATAGGTCCCAAAGGGCAGAAGGGGTTCAGTTCGAGAGCCTCTCAAATCTTCCTGTGACTGCTCTTAGTAGTTGATAGTACTCTCACAGAACCCACTCAAAACAAAACATTTGAGACTTTCACTCAAAACAAAACATTTGTCATTTTAGGCGAAAAAGTTGGCTGTTTCAACACCTATCAGAGAAGGTCATGCATGCTGAAGGTCTAGCATGGTATATGGTCCAGGACAGATAGACTTGACCAGGGGCTGCTGAAAGACCTGTGGGCTGAGATTCCAGTTGTCTTCCGTTTCATGTCCTCATAAGGAATTATGAGGTCTAATAACTAAATTCTCCCATCTACTCTATATTTCCTTGAGTGGGAACATGTGAATTTTAATCACACAAACAGCAAATGGAAATATGTGCTTCTTTAGCTTGCAAAACATATATTTTTAAAAATAAATTCAGGGATTAGGTAGCTAGGTGTAACTTAGACCTCAGACCACCACTTTCGATGCTCTCACTTGTCTTCCACCTCTGAGGCCACAGCACTGCATTTGAAGCCCAGCCTCAAATCCAAGAGCTTATCCTTCACCCCTTATGGACCCAAAGACAAACATTCTTGGTGATCCACTATGTCTGATCCTTCCTCGACTGCAAGGTAGCCACATGGTTTTCATTAGCAGTTGGGGAAGATGAACCAGAAACTGGCTCAGTGACATTCTTCCTGTAATTCAGCTAGGTTGTAACCATCTTGTGTGAAATGATCATGACCTCTCAGGCCCCTTTCAAGTTTGGAAATTGTGTGTGTTCACTTTTCTAAAATATAAATTTGTTCTTATTAAAATAATTTACCTTTGTCCTTATAGATCGTTTGTCAAATTTTGCTCCATTCAAGGGTTGGATCATGCACAGCCAATGGGCAACTGACAAAAGATCTGCATATTTATAACTAGACAAGCCAGAAGGCCACACAGTCATTCTCTTAATGGACCACTGGCACACTCAGTTATGTCTTTAGGGACCAGTTACATTTTTGTCTCTACAAAAAAGTTAACGTATTAAAAACAAAAAGAATCCCACCTCTGCATATGAAATTGAGTCTTATTATTAAAGGTAACGTTTTATACTTCCTTTTACAACATGAAAATTTAAAAGTTACTAGGCAAGTCAATTATACAAAGCTGTTTACAAAAGTAATTAAAGAAGTGATAACATTTTACCAGTGTAAAATGTCACAGAATTCAAATCACAACTTAGATCTTCAATGATTCATGGTTTTTTTTTTATCTCACACAATAAGATCTGGTCAGTTTTAAGATAAAATTTCTTCTCTGGATACTCTTCTAAATAAAGTCGTCTCCCACAATGGGATAGCTGGCATTGGTGGTGATTGCACACGTTTGTCTCAATCTTTGACCATCTTTATGTAGCCATTCATGTTTCATGCTGTTCCCCAGCTGAAAGAAGAGAGGATTTTTCATCTTATACAAAGAATCAGACACATTTGTCTTTGTTAACATTAACACCTGATACTTAAACAGTTCGCCAGAGGACAAGACAGATTCAGAAAGATGCAGGAGAGGCAGTTCTTGCTCTTGGTTGAGTTCTAAACCTGCATGTAACTTCTATGCCTAAGCCTTTCACAGAACTGCAAACTTAGACACAGAAAAAAGAAGCTGTTGGAGCCACATGTATTTCAGAATGAAGAAAATTTTCAAGTTTAGAAATGCAATGATACCAAAACAATATCAATACACTAGCAAGCTTGAGACAGTATCTTTATGTTATTGTCAAATATTTATATGTCTGTGTTTACCCTACGTGGGATAGACTT
>NW_011889254.1:15000-16614 GCF_000151845.1 Pteropus vampyrus | reverse complement strand
GGAGAACTGTACAAGACTAATGTATTTTAAGGACAGTTTGCACATATAGATTACAATCCAAATTATAAATTATAAATATGGGATCTGTTTTCTATAGAGTTTTCAAAACTCAAAAGCAGAGCCAGAATGATAAGATATGTAGTGCCTTTTACCCTTGCGAGATACGGATTGGATTCCTCTGAGTCCAGGCCTCCGTTGTCCTCAACATACTGGAAGGCTTTATCCACTAGGCCACCATTGCAGCCTTCATTGCCTCAAGAGCAAGAGCAGTCCACAAGGTTCTGCTCATTCAGTGAAACAAATTTGCCAGTTTTCTGGAACATTTGTCCTTCAAGGGTACCAGTTGCACTAAAAGCCCAACAAGAACCACACTGGCCCTAAAAAACAAAATTTAAAAGAGTTCAGTCTACAAAACAAATAGCAAGATTTTGTAACAGCTGGTATATCTGAAAACTCTTAAAAATAGTTCACTGCCTATTGTTCCACAGTCTACCATATCAAGGACAGCAACTCCTTTATGGCTTTATTCTTTTAGAGTGATCTGCTGAATATTGTTACAGCTGATCCTTCACAGGAGTTACGTACCCTGTCTGTCTCCAGTCCACAGATGGGGGAATCTCAGCAAAGACAGGTTCTCAAAACACTTCCCCCTTTCTGTGTTTCTGGATTTGAGGCCATTCATCACCTGCCTATATTTATCACAAGTTTTCAAGGAAAAAGGAAATAGAGTGTCGTATAGCAAGAGATTATTTTAGTAAAATACTGAGGAGAGGAAGCACAAAAAATTAAGCTTCCCATGCCATATCCTCATGCCACATGGCATTCATTGCCATGGTGAAGCTATGTTCCTGATTGTACAGTTCAATCACCTTTTTCTATGCATATTTTCAATTCTTATGATAAAAATGGAATCATACTTCATATGGAGTTATAAACTATTTTCGACTTAAGATTAAATTGATAAACATTCTAGAGTGCAATCAGAGCCATTATTCTTCTACTGTGGTGATATGTACATAACATTAAAATGTCTGCTTTAAGCATTTTTAAATGTACAGTACTGGCATTAAGTCTAGTCACCATTAGTGTGCAACCATCACCGCCATCCATCTTTAGAACGTCTTAATCTTCCCAGACCAAAACTCGTCCCCATTAGGCAGTAACTCTGCATTCCTCCCTCCCCCAGTCCCTGGCAACCACCATTCTCTCGTCTATCTCTATGAATTTGACTATTCTGGCTACTTCACATAAGAGGAATCATGTGATATTTGTCCTTTATTACCAGACTATTTTACTTAGTATATTTTCAAGGTTCAGCCATATTGTAGCATCTGTCAGTTTCCTTTTTTTAAAGTGAATAATATTCCATTGTATTAATGTAACATGTTTTGTATCTCCAGTCATCCCTAGATGAATATACAGGCTATTTCCACATTTGGTTATTTTTAATAATGCTGCTGTCCACAGAGTTGTAAAATTATGAGTTCTAGTTTTCAATTCCTAGAAGTGGAATTGCTTAATAGTAATTCTATGTTTAATTATTTTCTATGTTTCCCACAGTGGCTATACCATTTTACATTTCTACCAGCATTGTACAGAGTTCCAACCTGACAG
>NW_011889254.1:9566-13800 GCF_000151845.1 Pteropus vampyrus | reverse complement strand
GATCACCCCACTAAATCTACTACCCTTCTTTCCCCTTAAATATTTATTACATTAGTAATCATTTTCCCTATGCTATACACTATATCTCATGTCTATTCTGCAACTATCCATTTGTATCTCTTAAACCCTTTGCCATCCCCCCAACCCTCCTCCCATCTAGTAGCCCTCAAAATATTCTCTGTATCTATGAGTTTATTCCCACTTTTGTTGTTGTTGTTTTTGTTTATTTTGTTCTTTAGATTCCACATGTATGTGAAATCATGAGACATTTGTCTCTCTCTACTCGACTCATTTTATTCAGTGCAATACTGTCTAGGTCCATCCCCTTCCTTTTAGTCTGTGTGTGTCTTTTAATCTGAAGTGAGTTTCTTGTAGGCAGGCAGTTTATGTAGGGGTCTTGGTTTTTTTTATTCATTCAGCTACTCTATCTTTTGGTTGAAGCACTTAATTCTTTTCCATATGAAGTACTTGTTGAAAGGAATATAGTTATTACCATTCTTTATTCCTGTTTTTTTTTTAATTAGTTTGTTCTTTTTATACCTTAGATTCCACATATAAGTGAAATCATATAGTGTTTATCTTTCTCTGTCTGACTTAAATAGCTTCTAGGTCCATCAAAACAATATCTTCTTCCATCCCCTTCCTTTTAGTCTGTGTGTGTCTTTTAATCTGAAGTGAGTCTTTTGTATTTTTTCTTCTTAAAGAAGTCCCTCTAACATTTCCTGTAATACTGGCTTGGTGGTGATAACTTCCTTTAGCTTATTTTTCTCTTGGAAGCTCTTTATCTGTCCTTCAACTCTAAATGATAGCTTTGCTGGATAAAGTATCCTTGGTTGCAAATCCTTGGTCTTCATTCTGTTGAATATTTTTTGCCAAGTCCTTCCATCCTGCATAGTTTTTTTTTTTTTTTTTTTTTTTTTTGAGAAATCAGCTGCCAGTCTTATGGATGTTCCCTTAAAAGTAATTATCTGTTTTTCTCTTGCTGCTTTTAATATTCTTTCTTTGTATTTAACCTTTGGCATTTTAATTATGATGTGTCTTGGTGTGCGTCGATTTGAATCCCTGATTTTTGAGATTCTCTGAGCTTCCTGGGGTTTTAGGTCCATTTCCTTCACCAGGTGAGGGAAGTTTTCCATCATTATTTCTTCAAACAGCTGTTCAACATCTTGATTTTCTTCAGTTACACCAATCTGACGGATAGTTGGGCCCTTAATAGTGTCCCATATGCTCCTTAAATTATTTTTATAGTCTTGGCATCTTATCTCTTGCCATTCTGATTGAGTGTCCTTGGCTCTCCTGTCCTCTAGATAGGGCATTTGATCCTTTTCTTTATTCACTTTGTTTATTCTTTTGTTTATTCCATTTAATATTCTTCTCATCTCAGATAATGTGTTCTTCATTTCAGACTGGTTCCCTTTTATAATTTCTATTTCCATTTTTATGTTTTTTTTATCTCTTTGTTGAAGTTCTCACCGAATTTATCTACACTCCCCAAAAGTTCATTGAGCATCTTTGTAACCAGTGTTTTGAACTCTGCATCTGTTAGATTACTTGGCTCCATTATATCTGGATCTCTGTTCTGTTCTGTTCTCTGTTCTGCTTCTTTGTCTTCCTATTTTGGCTGCCTGTCCATGACTGTTTCTATGTACTAAGCAAAGCTCCTAAGTCTCCCGGTCTTATTAGCAGGACTTGTGAAGTGGGTGTGCAGTGGCGCAGTCGTGAGAGGGGTTCAGCTGCAGGCCAAACTTAGCCCAAGCCCCTACCCCTCCTGGGCCACCTGTTAAGATTCAGCAAGCAATCCACAGATGCTGTGCTTATAGTTGCCTCAAGAGGCCACATCAGAAACTGAGGCCCACTGCTTCTACTAAGTCTAGGCACTGCTCAGCAAGGAGCACTTGACTCACTGAAGATATACCTGGATGTGGTAGGGCTGTGAGTTGGGGGAGGTGGGGTTTCAGGGAATCCTCTGGGCAGAGCGACCTCTGTTATCCAGTTTGATGATGTCAGGGCTATGGCGGCGCTGTTTGTGCACTGGGAGGTGGAAGGGCTCAACAGTGGAACAATGGATACTGCTGGCACTTCTGTACAGAGCAAGTCTTGCCTCGGTTCTCACGATGACAATGTCTCCCTAAGTCTTTGGTGCCTCCTGCGCATAGCTGAATTGGCACTGGTGCTCAGAACGAGCAGGTCTGTCACCGTGAGAATCCGTTCATGGACACAACCCCTTTAAGAGGTGTCTCCTGCTGCCGCAGCCTCCGTCTCAGCCACTCAAGACCGGACACCCCCACATCCTTGCCCCTTCTACCTTCTGCCATTTTAGGGTGATTTCTTGTATTTCTCCCTAGTTGTATGGCTTATTCATCTGGATCCCAGGCAATTTTCCTTGCTGCAGCTCCTTGTTTCTGTCACAACTTTGATTTGGTGACGAGAGGGATGAATAGAGCCTCTATCATCTACGCCAATTTTTTTCCTCCTCTCCATCTTTATTCCTGTTTTTGATACATGTTTTTTCTCTTAAAGAAGTCCCTCCAATATTTCCTGTAATACTGGCTTGGCGGTGATAAATTCCCTTGCTTATTTTTGTCTGGGAAGCTCTTTATCTGTTCCTGATAACTTTGTTGGATAAAGTATTCTTGGTTGTAGATCCTGGATTTTATCATGTTGAATATTTTGTGCCAAGCCTTTCTCTCAGAGATCAACACGAGATCAATGTATGCCCATGAGTGTTTTTCCAAGGAAGTGAGATAGGTGAAGCACAGATGAGTACGTGTATTGGGGGTATATGTGCCTACTTCCCAGTATATGAAACTTGGGCATGCCACGCAACCTCTCTCAGCTCCAGTTTCTTATTCTATAAAACAAGAATAATAAAAAAATTTGTTCTGAAGGGTAAGATGTGCTAATGCATAGAATGCATTAGCATTGGCACTGGGCAAGTTCTCAATAAATATATACTAATATAAAGATAGTGGTGACTGATGCTGCACTGGGGTGGATGAAAAGCAGAGAAACAAACTGAACATTTGTGTCCCTCCAAACTCATGTGATGAAATTCTAACCCCTAAGGTGATGGTATTATCAGGTGGGGTTTGGGGGAGGTAATTACTTCATGAGGGTGGAGCGCTCGTTAATGAGATTAGTGTCCTCATAAATGAGACCTAAGAAGCAATCACCTGGGTCAACAAGAAGAGCTGCAATGGCAGCAGCACAAGTATCATGGTCTCCAAAGCCTGTCTCCCTTGCAGGTTTGTAACATCATAATCATCTTCTACCATAAGTGAATATAAGGTGTGTAAGGTCATGTGGCCCTGACTCAAAATGTGTCCACTGGGCAGGAGTGCTTCCTGAAATATGAGGCAAGAGGGTAAAAATGGAAATTTTATGCGCACTCTATAGTTGAACTAGTTAAGAGCCAAATATTATTGAGTTCTTGAAGATTTGACACCAGATGTGTAGTATATATTCTGTGCCCTGTTGGTTAATCCTGAGCACTAAAAAAACTCTAGTGTAGTGCCTCTTAACCTGATGTCCACAAACCTCTTAATTCATGGATAGATTTCAGGAAGCCTGTATTAGTCAGGGTTCTTCAGAGAAACAAAACTAACATGTTTATATAGAGGGGAAAAGAGATTTATTATAAGGCATTGGCTTACGTGATTATGGAGGCAAAGAATTCCCAAGAACTACAGTCGTTCAGCTGGAGACCCAGGAGAATTGATGGTGTAATTTTCCATCCAAGAGCTGGTAGATTTCAGGTCCAGGGGGAGCCAGTGTTTCAGTCTGAATCCAAAGGCAAGAAAAGACCAAAGTTCCAGCTAGTAGGCAGTGAGGCAGGAATAGTTCCCCTTACTCAAAGTGGATCAGCCTTTTGCTTCTGCTCAGAATTCAACTGATTAGTGGAGGGCTGCCCACACTAGGGAGGGCTATCAGCTTTGCTCAATGCACCAATACAAACGTTAATATCAACCCAAAGCACCTCACAGACACACTCAGAATGTTTGACCAAATCTCTGAGTACTCTGAGTACTCAGTCAAGTTGGCACATAAAATTCATCATGATGAGTCCACCCCTTGTGACTATACACATCTCCTCAAATCACATTTACTCTCCAAATTAAAATAATAACTAGGTCATAATTCTGCCTAATATGATGTAACTATTCTGATACAACTAATGACAGACAAACCCCTTCCCCAGAAGAGCAATAAGACTTTTGAGTGATATTTATTCTTC
>NW_011889254.1:6610-9226 GCF_000151845.1 Pteropus vampyrus | reverse complement strand
AACAGATGGACAAGGACATTGATCATGAAAAACTGATTCATAGGTGTTGACAATTCAAAGAATTTTTCAAATAAGTCACTGATATGAAAACTTGACATATCAGAAAATCCTATACCTTATATATGGAGAAAAAATCACATGACTTGATACAGCTTCCTCAGATTTAAAAACAATCCTAAAAATTTCTACGGCATTATCAATAAAGAGTTTTGAAAATGTTTTCTATCAGTAACTATCAGTAACTATAACTAATAATTATTGTCTCTCATGGTGTTAAGATTGAATTTTCATTCTTGCTCAAAGAGTGATAATCTAAAAGCCTTTATATATGTACCATAAAAAAATAGTAAAAATGTATGAGTCAAGAGTTAATTAATAAAATAATGTCTTTCTGGGGAAAAGTAAACCAGACAGAGGCCAATACGAATGCAATATTTTGCTCAGCAAGAAATGCTTCTCTCTTTGGATTTTAATTGTCATGTGACAAAAGCCAAAGGAAAAAAAAAAGTTTCATGTCCAATCCAAAATACAGGAAAAAGTGAATCAAAATGTTTATCCCAGTTTTATATATAATAAGGAAAAATGCCTGGATGTTTCATGATTGGGAACAGTTAAGTCAATTGGAATAAGACAACACTGTCATAGTGTTATGCAGCCTTTAAAACTGATGTTTCTAAAGAGTTTCTAATAGCATGTAAAAATAGCTGCCATAATATTAGGTTAAAAGAAAACAAGATATAAAAGTGTACATTTTGCATGATTTTAGTTACATTAAAATGTGTTAGAAAAAATAGCCAAAGGGATAAAAACTCTCAGTGCATCAAATTGCCCAGAAAGCAAAGGGTATTGCCTGAGCCCAGGGGAGGGCTGGCCTGAGGGCTGTGGTTTGCTGACTTGCAGCCCAGAGGCAGGAACAGGACTGTCAGCAATAAATGCCTGGCTTCTCCTTCCCCTGCGAGTCTTAGTCACAGAGTCACATGATTTTAGAAGAGGCAGTACTGGCCTCCTTCTAGGGTGACTGCCCTTGCATTCTTGGAAGACAGAAAGATCATCACGGGTGTTGGCTGTGACACAACCTGAGGGCTCTGCAGAACCCTGTGAAGCTCACACAGGGGCGGGGATATGACATGGAGGTGTGGGGAAAAGAATGTTCTCATGATGCTCTGTTATCACCCTGCTTGTGGGAAAAAGGAGCTCATGGCTGAATGGATGACAATCAAGGCTCCCAGCCAGAAGAACAGATTCTCTTTATGTCCTGACTCTCCCTCACTTCAGAAAACTCAGACACACATATGCACACACTTATACACAATACACATACCATGCACGTACACATGTACAGATTCAACTGATATCCAGTACACACACTACATACACTTAAATACACACATACAAATATACACACATACACACACACAATCTTATCCACGTATATATACACATATGCTTACACATGGGCACACAGGCACACAGTTATACATATGCACTTGCACACACATAGGACACACACATATACACATATACTTACACTCATATATGTATACACATATTCACAAATGAACAATATGCATGTGAACTTACACAATACACATGCATTTGTTTGTATACTCATGACAAACACATACACATGAAGGGGGTCTAATGAGACTCCCCAAGATGTGCCACTTTGGCATGTGGTTTATTTTGACCTAAAGACAATCAAGACCCCACAGATTCAAGAAAAATTCTTACTTCTCCCTCAACTACCTAAAAGTATTTAGTTAGGGGGTTGGAGGCTGGGCCAGGAAAAGAGCTATTATCAGAGATAACTTTTAATCTGAAAGACCTATCTGTGTGGCAGGGCAAATCTCTGTTCTTGCCCAGGCCCCATCCCATTCCTTAACTCAGTTTGGCATGTAAGCCTCCACTGCCCGACTGACCCTTGAGACTCATATTTTTATGGGGCTCCCATACAAAATTACATTTGTTTTTCTCCTGTTCATCTGTCTATGTCAATGTGATTACTAGACAAGCCAAATAACATGGAAGGGTAGAAGAAAAAAGTTTACTCCTCAACACACACATACTACATCACAATATAAACACTTAGCAGAGTTGTATAAAGGGCCCCAGTTGTAGCCAGATGGCTTGACACCTAGTCTGAATGGCAGCCAGATGGCTTGACACCTAGTCTGTAATAACTGAATGATACATTTTGACTATGAAACTCTTTCCTTCCAGCCCCCAATAAATGTAGTTGCACCAATTATCTGTGAGTATCCTTTTGTTGTAAAATTCTGTGATTTTGATGAGACAAGACATGTCATCCACCACAAGCTTATCTTGGTCCCTTCTCTATACCCCTGACAGGAACCCACAGGCTAGAGTCACACTCTTTGGTGCATGACCAGGCTTCCCTCACCGAGCATCAGCTCTGTGATAGAACATCGCAGGCCAATCCCAGGGGACTTCTGCTATAGATACTTGTGAAACTCCTTTTCTGCTCCTCTTCCCCACGCCCACCTAGGTTTTCACTCACTTTTGATCAAAGAATCAGCCTTGTGAACAGTCATGAGCCAGCGACCATGTGAGTCTGAGTTCTGGGAAGATTAGCACTGTCTCCTGGAGTCATTTCCT
>NW_011889254.1:2655-5615 GCF_000151845.1 Pteropus vampyrus | reverse complement strand
TACTCTTTATGAAGGCTTCTACTTTTATGCTCAGATCTCACACTGCCTTCTCGGTTTTACAGCCTGGCTGGCATCTAGCTGCTGTTTATGCAGAAATAGTCAGGTACAGCCCTTCGCTTTGGAGTGGCTTTTCTGGGGTCACACCATCAGAGTTTAGTAAGAGCACATGGATCTGGACATTGTTGGAGCCCAATGTAGTTGTATCCTTTCAGGGAAACCTGCAGTTGTCATTGTAAATCCTCTTCTGCAAATCACCTCCAGAATTCCTATTCGGAGTTTGGTGTGGCTTCAACATTTCAGAAGCCCAGGTGGCCCCATAACCTTAGGTACAAGTGCTGTCCTCTGACCTGCATAAAACAAAAGTATAAACACGCCTGTTGCCCTTTGCACTATATTTGCCCAACATCCTCCCTCTGCCCCTTTCTCCCATTAACAGAACTTCCTTCTTGGGGAGAACTACTCCTTCTCCAGCATGGACCCATGGTCAGTGCGGCTAGGTCACTCATGTGACTGTACTTCCCCAACCACCACATCCTGCACAGGACGGTTCCTTGTCCCAGGCTGGAGCAGTCAGAATCCTGCTCCGGGATTTTACATACAGAAGCTGCCAGAGGCAAACCCCTTGCCTCTGGGTTCTAGCTGCCTGGTGCTATATCCCTGTGATGTGAGCACTCTTGTGATGTGGGAGAGAGCAAAACGACATTCAGAAGGAAGCTGGTGCTATAACGGTTGGGGACTGCTGACTTAGAGCTTTTGTCACTTACAGTTCCCATGCAGGTCAAATCTAAAGTTTCTATTTGATGGTCTGGAGTAGTGTGGTCCATAGTTAAAGAATGGCAGAAATTTATATGTATTTTGCAGTAAGTTTTCTCTTGTTCCTGCAGGACACCATTCCTTGTACTTTTGTACAGAAACAGAAAGCTTCTGATGTTCCCCCACTATTGAGACTCTCTCTGGATTTTTGGTTCACCCAAAGATAGTGGAAAGGGCTTCTTTTCTATAAAGTAAGAACACGTGTAAAAATATCTAGACTCCTTTTCCTCCCTTAAACCATTCCCAATTTTAGTTATATTAAGCACCTAAATAAACTGGTTTGTTTCCATCATCAGGAGATTAAGTTTAATCTCCTGGATTTTCTGGATTTGACTTTCTGGATTTCAGATTGGTTTGTTCTGCTACATGGAGTCCTGGTGAGTGATAACAAAACAAAGAAAAATAATTCCTTTTGAATTAAAGACTGACACACTAATGCAACAAGCAACAATTTACTTTAAAAAGATAAAGAGAAAAATGAAAAAGAAAAAAGACAACAAAAAACATTTACTACATTGTATAAATTTAGAAAAATTACCTATTTTAATATATGTATTCATTTTATGTATATATATGATAAAACATTAAAATTACTTGCTTCTCAAGAGAGAAGAATAAGGACATGTTTCCTTAATCAATTTAAAACTCTATCATAATTTAAAATCATTGCAAAAAACTTGCTCCATTTATTTTCTTTTTTAGACTTAAAGTGCAGAAAATTATCAAACCAGGGTCTAAATCTGGAAAACTATTTGCTATGCACAAATGACAATGGACTGCCACAAATCATGAGTCAGGAGTGTTCTGGATTCTCACAAAGATCATTACCCTACAGCTGTGTCATCCTTCTACCTGGGATGAGAGAGAATGATCAAGTGTGACAGTTTTTAGACAGCACTGTTTTTTTTCCGTCGTCAGCCCATGCAACTGGACCTCAGTGCCTGGCCATGGTTGACCAGCAGCACCAGCACCTTTGCCCCGTGGCTGTCAATCCTATAGCTGCTCACCCACAGGTGGATGTCCACATCTCGCTCAGCATTCAGAGGTTCACCTGGACCTTGTGAAAGATGTCACACAGTAGGGGGTGCTCCATGGGGCTGATGCACACACCCCAACGGACCTCCACCTCGTCCTCCTCTTTAATCCAGGAGTAGTGTAGGTTGTAGGCCTTGGATAAGGAGGGAATTTCCCCATGGCCCTGCTGCTGAGGCCCTGGGTGCAGATGTTCATTGCTTCTAGAATTTGCAGGAGCTCCTCCACATCACTGTTGGGCACCAGCCCAGGAATGCTGCAGGGTCTGTGGGCTCTTTATGGAGAACTGCTTCTCCAGGAATTCACTGCAGAGTCAGTCAGGGTCCAGGAGTAGCATGTCTTGGACCATTTCACCCTGCATTATGTTGTTCTCCCAGAGGGGACAACAGCATAGGAGACACATAGGAGAATAAATAGACAGAGGCACCAGCTACTCAGAGCACTAAAGGACCTGAATAGTGACAAAATCTGTGCAGATGTTATAAGGAATGATACAAGGCATTTATTTGGATGGATCTCAAAAATCAAGTACTGAGCCAAGAAAACAGACTAGGATGTCATAATAGAGATTCTGGAAAGACTACAGATTTTGTATCAATGTATGAAAGATGAGAAAGAGAAAGGGAGAGAGAGCTAGCGATATGAAATGAAATGAAAAAAGTCATTTTGACTGGATTTTGAATCCTAAAGTAAACACATAAATAAAGAAAAACAGTCATAAAAGAAATTACAGGACAAGTGGCAGACATTTGAATGAGGACTATATATTTAATAATAGTATTATATCAATGTTATGTTTCTGGGCTCTTACAATTAATTATATTGTGGTTATGTGGGATAATGTCCTTCTCCTTAGGAGATACAGGTTAAATACTTAGGGGTGAAATGTCATGATGTTTGCAAAGTAATAAGCAAATAAACAAAAGAGAGGGAGAGAGGGATAAAGCAAATGTAGCAAAATGTAAATAATTGGTTAATTTAGGGATACAGCATATGACGATTTATTGTATTATGCTTGCGACTTCCCTGAAGGCTTGAAATTTTTCAAAAAAAGATTTGGATGTTATAATTTTATATCGCTATGTAAATTTTAACACACATAGGTATAAAAAGGT
>NW_011889254.1:0-2605 GCF_000151845.1 Pteropus vampyrus | reverse complement strand
GAGATTAAGTTTAATCTCCTGGATTTTCTGGATTTGACTTTCTGGATTTCAGATTGGTTTGTTCTGCTACATGGAGTCCTGGTGAGTGATAACAAAACAAAGAAAAATAATTCCTTTTGAATTAAAGACTGACACACTAATGCAACAAGCAACAATTTACTTTAAAAAGATAAAGAGAAAAATGAAAAAGAAAAAAGACAACAAAAAACATTTACTACATTGTATAAATTTAGAAAAATTACCTATTTTAATATATGTATTCATTTTATGTATATATATGATAAAACATTAAAATTACTTGCTTCTCAAGAGAGAAGAATAAGGACATGTTTCCTTAATCAATTTAAAACTCTATCATAATTTAAAATCATTGCAAAAAACTTGCTCCATTTATTTTCTTTTTTAGACTTAAAGTGCAGAAAATTATCAAACCAGGGTCTAAATCTGGAAAACTATTTGCTATGCACAAATGACAATGGACTGCCACAAATCATGAGTCAGGAGTGTTCTGGATTCTCACAAAGATCATTACCCTACAGCTGTGTCATCCTTCTACCTGGGATGAGAGAGAATGATCAAGTGTGACAGTTTTTAGACAGCACTGTTTTTTTTCCGTCGTCAGCCCATGCAACTGGACCTCAGTGCCTGGCCATGGTTGACCAGCAGCACCAGCACCTTTGCCCCGTGGCTGTCAATCCTATAGCTGCTCACCCACAGGTGGATGTCCACATCTCGCTCAGCATTCAGAGGTTCACCTGGACCTTGTGAAAGATGTCACACAGTAGGGGGTGCTCCATGGGGCTGATGCACACACCCCAACGGACCTCCACCTCGTCCTCCTCTTTAATCCAGGAGTAGTGTAGGTTGTAGGCCTTGGATAAGGAGGGAATTTCCCCATGGCCCTGCTGCTGAGGCCCTGGGTGCAGATGTTCATTGCTTCTAGAATTTGCAGGAGCTCCTCCACATCACTGTTGGGCACCAGCCCAGGAATGCTGCAGGGTCTGTGGGCTCTTTATGGAGAACTGCTTCTCCAGGAATTCACTGCAGAGTCAGTCAGGGTCCAGGAGTAGCATGTCTTGGACCATTTCACCCTGCATTATGTTGTTCTCCCAGAGGGGACAACAGCATAGGAGACACATAGGAGAATAAATAGACAGAGGCACCAGCTACTCAGAGCACTAAAGGACCTGAATAGTGACAAAATCTGTGCAGATGTTATAAGGAATGATACAAGGCATTTATTTGGATGGATCTCAAAAATCAAGTACTGAGCCAAGAAAACAGACTAGGATGTCATAATAGAGATTCTGGAAAGACTACAGATTTTGTATCAATGTATGAAAGATGAGAAAGAGAAAGGGAGAGAGAGCTAGCGATATGAAATGAAATGAAAAAAGTCATTTTGACTGGATTTTGAATCCTAAAGTAAACACATAAATAAAGAAAAACAGTCATAAAAGAAATTACAGGACAAGTGGCAGACATTTGAATGAGGACTATATATTTAATAATAGTATTATATCAATGTTATGTTTCTGGGCTCTTACAATTAATTATATTGTGGTTATGTGGGATAATGTCCTTCTCCTTAGGAGATACAGGTTAAATACTTAGGGGTGAAATGTCATGATGTTTGCAAAGTAATAAGCAAATAAACAAAAGAGAGGGAGAGAGGGATAAAGCAAATGTAGCAAAATGTAAATAATTGGTTAATTTAGGGATACAGCATATGACGATTTATTGTATTATGCTTGCGACTTCCCTGAAGGCTTGAAATTTTTCAAAAAAAGATTTGGATGTTATAATTTTATATCGCTATGTAAATTTTAACACACATAGGTATAAAAAGGTTTGGGAAGATATGCCACCATGACACCGGTTGGCCCTGAGAAGGAGGAGAGAGGAGAGAGGCTATAGGTGATGGACAGAGGGGACTTTAGCTTCATCTGTCACATTTATTTCTTTAAAAAGCAAAAGCCTGAAAGAAAAAAAATGTGAAAAAATAGAAGCACCTTCCCCTTCTGGAACACTTACCTCACCCCCCTCTTCCCTCCCTGTTCTAGGCTACTTCTACAAATAATGGCGATGCAAGGTAGACTCTGTTCCCACAGGGAGGCTGAGATCTGGACCTGTTTGCACCAAGAGTCCTTTTCTACCCATCGTCTGGTTTAAATCTTTGAGCTACTCTCTGCAAATGATTCTGTTCAAAACTGAGTCTTAGACTTAAAATTCCTGAAGGGTAGAGCGAGAGTCCATTTAGTTCACGATAAAGCATTTGCTGGACACCATCTGAAATTCAGTCCTAGACAGACGCTGCCAAGTCCTCAGGGCCATGGATGACATCCAGATAAACTGTCCTATATTGGAGGAGACCAAAGAGATAGATGGCAAAGTGCCATGTGGGGTCCTAGGCCAGAAAAGGCATCAGAAATAAAACCAGTGAAATTTGAATAAGACCTGAAGTTTAATTTAGAAGGCAATGATAGTACCAAAGGAGGGGTTGGTGGCCAGTCACAGTGGAGGCCACTTGACTTGGATTCCTCCCCCTTTTCCTTCTATGTTTTAGTCTTCATTTATTTACTTACTGAAGTCTCAAGGGCAAGGA